>NC_041719.1:15420978-15563478 GCF_900700375.1 Denticeps clupeoides | reverse complement strand
TCCAGTTTAACTAAATAAAGAATATCCTATATCCAGTGAATTTGGCATGGAGGTTTAGAGGATTTCCAGTTTATCATAATTAATCTTCTCGCTAGTAAGGTAGAAAAGGCCAGCACATCCCTTTGATGGGCATACAGGGAAGGAGGTGAAGAGAAAACCCCAAACAATGCCCCTGGCTCTACTCAATCTTACGTGCAGCAGATTTATTCCTTCTTCAGCAGCCAGACTGATTGTTTTTAACTGAAAGTCACATCATATGCCTTTCTTCCCGTCTTTTACATGAGTAGGGTCTGTGCAAAATGGCTGATATGAATAATTACGTAAGTAAAACAGTTCCACTGTGACCTGTTCTGATATGACGAGGTTAAATGTGTTTGTGGGGCGGAAAGCTAGTTAGTCTATAAAAATCCTTAAATTAGTCACATTGTGGGGTGGTAGTAGCCTAGTGGGTAACACACTCGCCTATGAACCAGAAGACCCGGGTTCGAATCCCACTTACTACCATTGTGTCCCTGAGCAAGACACCTAACCCTAAGTTGCTCCAGGGAGACTGTCCCTGTAAATACTGATTGTAAGTCGCTCTGGATAAGGGCGTCTGATAAATGCTGTAAATGTAAATGTAAATTGTTGTAAAAGCCGCATTTCTCAAAGCGTGTGAAAACAGTAGTGGTTACATGCTGGAATTGACAGGGATAGATTTCTAAACAGGCATACCAGGGCCAGGGTCTCGAGAGGATGCAAATGAAAATATAGGCTTATATTGTGTTTGTTCATCTCATATATGAATTGTTAACTGACAATTGTTTTCTGAAGTATTCCTGAGCCCTTGTGGTAATATATTTTACAGGACGTTTTTGGATTTAATGCAGTGCTGCCTGAGGGATCAAAGGTCATGGGCATCCAATGTGGGTTTTCGACCTTGCAACTAACAGAAATTTACCCAGAGTCTCGGAATCTTTTGATTGTATTACGAACAGTAGATGATGATAATCCCTAGATTTCCTGAAATTGTAGATTGGGGGAAACATTGTTCTTAAACTGCTGGACTTTTTTTTTTTTTTACCCAGTTGTTCACAAAGTGGTGAAACTTGTCCTGTCCTTGCTTGTGAACAACTGACCCTTAATACCCAATCATGTTTGGGTTTCCCAATCATCATGTACCTGTTTCCAATTACCCAGGTGCTTTCTGAGCATTCCTCAACTTCCCCAGTCTTTTGCTGCCCTTGTCTCAGCTTTTTTGGAACATGTTGAATTTTTTGTTGTATTTTCAGAGATTTTTCAGAGAATGTTGGGTTACGTTGACTGTTTTTCACTGTGGTTGTGCCTGCTTTGAAAGGCACACTTGAAAGGGCTCAAACAATGAAAAACCACTAGAACCTTTTTGTCCTACATCGTGGGCAGATAACTTGCTCTGATTGGCAATGGTCATGGGTTATAACACTGAATTACATTAAAACCTATTTAAAAAGGTCACATTCAGACTGTAATTTTGAAAACATGATTCTCAGCAGAAGAGTTACTCCTTGTACTTTGTTACACTTTTGCTTCCTGTAGTCTCTATGCATTATGATGTGGGCTAGACCATGGATATTTACTGTTTTTCCAGATGTTATTTTGTATCAATGCCAAATAATTTCATGCATGCATGAAGTAATATATGTAACATCTCTATAATTTTTTGTCTTTTGACTTATAAAGCATCCTTATGACCCTATGATTTCCACGATGTGGAAAACTCAGACGGACTTTCGCATACACAAATACAAAGAAATGCGCATGCATACACAACGTTTCGGCTTGGCTCATATGTAAAAACATATGTGACGACCACTTACAGTCAATAAATCATACCAGAAAAAAAAGCAAACTAGCGGCAGCGAACAAATTAGCTGATTCAAATGTGGTTTTATTATTATGGTTCCAGTTCATTATGCAAGTTTATTTATTGGACGTTTATTGGACATGCAGAATTGGGACACATCCCATCTGATCTTGCAGGCTCTGACTGTTGATATGAGAATAGACTTATGTTTATAAAGAACAATTTAAACCATCTGAGAGATGAAGTGAACAACACTTATTATCTTGTTGAAATGGCATCTGTCATGGATTTGCCAGTGTGTAAGGCTGACTTGTTGGAATCAGGAGAGATATTTGGCAGATCTTAATGTATTGTATTCTGTCTCTCATTCTATGACTAGACTTATATTGAATGTCTAAATCTCTAATACTATTTCATAAAAGCGTATTGTATAGTCTGCTTGGTTTTAAGAAACTAGTAGTAGCAACCAGTAGCTACAGAACTGAGCCTTTGTGGCTAAATCCATTTATATTTGCTATTAATATTTCCATTCATATTTGTTATTAATTGCAAAGGTATGCAAGAAAACGCAGAGCAAAGTGCTTTTCTGGATTCACTGCATTTTTCCAGGTGCTGTGGAGGCACTGAATCCTCGCCCCTGTCCTCATTAGAGGGTTGACAGAAAAGCCTGAGACACTCCAATTCTCCGAGGTGGAGGAACTTGAAGGGACATACATTTATTCTGCTGTGGGGTTTACAAGTTGTGAGAGTCTGCATACAGAAGAATCCACTCGGTTTTCTCTAAATAGTTTCCCTTCTCTTCTTTTCATCCAAAGAGAGACTAATTGAAACAGCTCAGTCCTCCTTTCTTTTACATTAAAATGGAGTGACAATAATTAAGACTTGCTCTTTGCTCAAAACCTGCTGAATGAAGGTAAATTACTGACTGTGTCCTAAATTGCGTTCTTCTCTTTGCAGGCAGCAATCAATGGTGTGATACCCCAGGAAAATGGGATTTTACAAAGGTAAGAAATCAAGTGGTTTGAACACAGGGACTGAATGAAGTGAAACTACCGTTTTTGCCCTTTTGTGCTTCTCTGGGGAAAAAAAAGCTATTATTATTATTATTCATTACTGAAGTTTCTTAAAACAATAAAATTATGATTTTGAACGGACAGAAATGGACTGATTTATCAGTTTACTCAAGAAATATCATTTTTTTTGTTTCCTTGGGAAGGAAAAATGGGTATGATTAATTATTCTTTCTAAGGTTTTACAGTTAAGACAACAGGAAATAATAACACATGCTGGTTTCCTTCTGTTGGTGGCATTTTTGCAAAATTGGCACCTTTTTAGCAGCACCTATTTGAATGATCTAACCCATGTCACCCGATGGCCTTTTTTCCCCAACAGTAACACTGATTTCTTTTTTATTTTAAATTTTTAAGATGCTTAAAATTCTAAAATGTTTGTGCTGAGTGATTTGTATTTAGCGATTGGTAGCACTGTCATAATTTAAAAAACATGTTTGGCCTCCAAAATGTGCTGTTAAAATGTGCCTTATTCCTTGGTTCTGGATTCTAGCTGCGAACTGACCAGTTGTGGTTTGTCTGTCTTGGGCTGCTCTACTAACATGGCCATGCAACGTGGCTTCTGTGCGTTTGGTTAGGACAGGGAGTGTTTGTGTTCTGTAAAGCAGGATTCATCAGTAGGTTTTATGTTTAAGACGTTTAGGTAAGTAGTATTCTTATTGGGTTATCATGACTTCTGTCTCAATTTAACCAATCTATTGGGTGAATCCAGCATTGTGGAACAATGCCTTAGCTACACATTATTTAATTTCAATGTATTTAAAAACCTGCAGGTTTTGCAGACGTTTGAAACACTGTTACCTCTAACAATGTAATTGTTTTTACTAATTTAAATGATATTCAAAGCAAATTATTAACACAACCCAGATATTCAAAGTTCAGTTTATATATGTTATATTGAATAACGCATTGAGCATTACATTTAAACTCTTGATACTAACTGGCGATCATATGTTAAACTTAACAGCTCTCATGTAGATTTTAGACCAGTGACATTGTTGTCTCGTGCATCACACCATCTTGGTCATGTTGCTATTGCATAAACATTATTTTATTGAAGCGTTGCACAGTTTTGACCCCCCCATTATACATTGAAATATTTGGTGCAATAGTTTTGTCTGAATGCTAACAGAGTTCACAGAATTTTATTGTGGAAGTTGGTTTTAACAAGTGAGACTAGTTTTCTGTGTCCCGTGCATGTATGGCTTTTGTCATAACTTTATATTGAACTACCCAGTAATAAGGCATGACCCCCCCCCCCCATGCATCACTCAAGAGAATAGTCCGTTAATGATAAAATGCTTTTTTGTCACTGTGATACTGATAGTTTTAGTGTAACGGTAAATAAAAGTCACATTTTATAATGTTATTTGCATCTTGATCATTGTACGATTGTGATTGTGAACTGAAGTAATTAAACCGAAATATATTACAGTGTTTAGATTTTACTGTATGTGTGCTTTAATATTTATATTGTTAGCACGTTATTTTGCTTCTTAATAAAGTTGAGGACTTTTCAGGTTTCAGTACACATTATCTTAAACTGGTACTCTCTACTGGCATGTAACTTCATCAATGTTATCAGAACTGTTACAAAACTAGCACGCTCATTAAAAAAATGAATTCTTATTCAATCTAGGTGTTATGCCATGTTCCCTCAGTTTGAAGTGGATTAATCTACTTGTAATGGTTACATGAGTGAGGAGCAGCTTTGCGGTTTTATGTGCCTGTGAATGCGCCGATGGCACAATAATAGCTGTGCCGTGACTCCACCAAGCTTCATGCATCCCCAGAAGCCAAGCAGAGCGGGCCACTTGCATCCACCAGATTAAACGGAATTGAAACTGTTACTGAGGAAAAGCCACTGCTAGGCTTTGTGACCCACGATTACAGCCCCCCCACCCATCTTAACGGTCGCTACTTTTCAATGCAGTTGCTTGAGAACCAATATATTCAGACTCCTCGTTCTCTTCAACGGACTCTGTGTGTGTGTGTGTGTGTGTGTGTGTGTGTGTGTGTGTGTGTGTGTCTGTGCGCGCTTTGGGCATGAGAACATTTTGTTTTTGGGCTCTTAAAGGCACATAATTATGAATGGGACTTGGCAGCAGGGCTTCCAGTGCCCTATTTAGTACAAGCGGCTGGCACCAGTCTGCGCCCATAGGATGGCATCTCTTGCAGTGAAGGGCCCCCATTGAGGTGCCACAGGCCAACTGGAGTCGTGGTGGTCCTCAGAGCAAGATCCGTTCTGTGGTTTGTGTTGGGAGGGTGCCACCTAGAGGTATTCTCTAGAACAACACTTCCCTGTTATTAAATCTTAATAAACCCATTAATGTGGTGTATTGAAGCGAAAGCAGGGTGACTCTTTTAGAAAATTTCAGATGATAATTGATTAGTTTGTTACAACTATTTTTGTTTAGGGATCGGATGGACCGATATTGCAGAAGACATTTCAGAGCTCTGAAGATGCTTAGAGGCACTGACTGTACTATTAAAACTATTATGACCCATGGTTTTGGGTATTATACTATTAATACCCAATAGTATTAAATAGTATACTAATATCCCATGGGTAGCAGGGATGGGTTAGTGTTGTGCTGTGGAGTGACAAATTACATAGTTGTATTGTGTAGTTTTCTTAGCAGTATGTCTTGGCGTGAATCATCATGCGATTTTAGGTAATGAACAAATGGTTTGTATGAATGTAAAGATTTTACCATGAACTGTACATTTATATTTATCAAGATTATCAATTTTGTTTTGAATGCTGGACTACAAGACTTTTTATACTTCAAATATTACAATAATATTTAACCAGAAATGTTTTTCTTGCTACAGTTAAGTACTTAGATCATATCACTCCCTGTCCGCCTCAGTAACGATTTCCTCCGTGCCCTCTGAGCCTAACGTCTTTAACCTTTTGGTATTATAATAAGGTGGGATAAATGCACGCTTTGTGCACAGCGCTGGGAGCCTGCACACTCTCCCTGCACGATATTTGCTGACCCCCACAGAAAAGAGGAGCGCCTTTGTCATGGCGTGGAGAGAGAAAAGACATCATTTACTGCCGTGTGGGGACTGGGGGCTTGGGGGAATTCGGTCAGACATAGAGAGAGAGATGGAGAGGCTCAGAAAAAGACGTTTTGTATCACAGGCTGGAGCAGTGAGGGAAAAAAAAAAAGTAGAGTGAGTGTGGTGATTTGTTTTTAGCTGGACAATCGAACGTCTGTTGGGCTCTGGCTGAACTATCCGAGGCGTAAAGCCTGTTTACACTGCCTGATACTGTTTGCGTTGCTGCTGAGCTGGCCTTGTCACCACTTCAGAATGGGGCTGCAGGTTTCTTTTTCTCTCCCTAAAACTAACCACTCCCCCCCCACTTCCCCCTCCTCCCAAATCCCTGTAGACTGCCCAATTTATTTAAAAAACCCACAAATATTTCAATTGAAAACCTGTTGCATTAACCTGCATTTATAGTGCTTTAAAAGTCCCAGTCATAAAAATTTCATTTAGTATTATTTAACATTTAATACGAGTTTACCCAGCCCGTCTATGGTCCTGCAGTGGCTAGAAATGGCGATAGGTGTAAAGAGTGCTTTGGTCATTCTGCTTCACCGTTCAGAGTGCGGCAGCTCAGACGGTCTGATCTAGAACTTCTCCTCTTATGTTGTCATAAGCGGAAAGGTTACCTCCAGTTTCTCATTCTTTTTCCAGCCAGAAAGTTTCCCACCCCTCCACTAAAACAGTCCACTGACAGTCATGGCTAAAAAAAGTGCATTGCAGTTAATGTAAAAATGAGCACAAAAGTTTTTTTTTTCTTAGTTCCGTCGCAAGAGACTCTGATGAACCGGTGGGATAGTAACTTTTTTTCTGGAAACCTTCTGATTATGGGGCCTCTTCCTTAACCACTAGGCCACCACTGCACCTCAGCTCAACTTCACATACAGTATTAGGGGATCACTATATAAAAGCAAACAAAAAAAAAAAAAAAAAGGTCAGGGAGCCTTTAAGATGTCTGTCATTAAAACGCCAATCTGTAAATATCATTATTTTAGTAACTCAGAAGCCAACGTTTTTTATTAACTTAAGAGCAATATTTAATATTAAACTTTAAAAAAAACTTTGTTTGAAACACCCAGTCTTACTGAACATAATGATATAATAAAAGTTCTGTTCAGCCAGTGCTTGACATTGAGGTCAAATTTGGTCAAAAAAGAGTCGGTGTGAAGTCACCACTGACATGACTGCATTGCCTAAATTAAAGAAAAACTATGTTTTTTTGTTGGTTGCTTTTCTAATAATTAAATCAGCACAGATTTAGATTACAGTTTCTGTTTACTGTCATATTCTTGTTCTGAAAGTTTGCACACACAACAGAATGAGGGTATTGTTTAAAAATGGAACACAGCAGAAATGACATGCCAGGGAGTGACATTTTGTTGCCTTTTTGTGAACTAACGCCCCCGGGCTGTTCAGTGAACTATCACTGATCCTGGGACAGGATAGAGGTCATGTGTGTGTTTCTTTTAAAGGATCTTTGTTTTGCGGTCGGTTTCTGCGCAGATTTATTTATTTATTTATTTATTTTTACTCACTAGCAATTTCTCCAGCGAGTCCTCCCAGACCACCCCTTATGGTCCTCATAGCCAAGCAGCAACGGGGCCTGGTGGGGCGGCTCCAGCTGGTCCTGCCTCTTCATCATCCTCCTCATCGTATTCGGGCTCCCCGTCCTGCCCCGTCCTACCGTCGCGCCACATCGTGGAGCGCCAGCCGCGCATGCTCCACTTCCGTGTGGAGTACCGCCAGCGCTCAGTGGAAGTGGTCCTAGAGGAGTCCAGCACAGTTGGTGAGGGAGAGAACACACCCTCCCACCTTCTGTAATGTGCAAAAAGTATTTTCCAATCTGTAAAGGACTCAACCGCTCATTGTGAGCATAAGTGTGTAATATATGTATTGTAACTATATAACAGGTCCCTACTCTTAAATCAGTGTTAAATCTTATGTCTTCATAGTGAAATCTTATTACATGGTTAACTTCAGAATTATTAATGAAAGTCACTCTAGATGAAAGCATCAGTGGAAAGAACTTAATACTATAAATTTGTTTATTTTGTGTCTCGATGTAATCGTTATCTTTTTTCTTTTTTTTAATTATCATTATTAGCAATAAATATAGCGCCTTTCTGCTTGTCAGGATGTCATTAAAGTGGTTCCATTTGTTAGGAGGTTGCAGGTGTATCATGAATTTACAGTTCAGTATTTTTTTCTAATTTCCATGAGACAACAGCATGGTTAAAAAGATTTTTAGTATATAGTGCAAGTTGCAGGTGTCGACTGGTTGGAAACATTAATTTCTCACTCATTCTGTGGTAGCAGAATCGAACACACCGCATGGTACAATGGTTTTAACTGAGAATTTTGTATTTTTAGATTATCTATTTCCTGAAGCATTGGGTCACTGTGGTTCTTTTTGCTGCCTCCCTCTGGTCTTCTGCTGCCCTCTCCTGTTTCTAGAATGCATTACTATAACTGCAGCGTTCTGCCTTCCCAGGTGAAATTAAACAGATTCTGGAAACAGAGCTTCAGATCCCCATGTCCAAGATGCAACTGAAGGGCTGGAAGAGCGGCGATGTGTTGGACAGTGTGAGTAAAGAAAACTGGAATGATTCACATAAGTGACATGCCCATTTTGATCATGTATGAGGATTTAAATGCAAAAAAATATCAGCTGTGAGAGTGAGCAGTGTGCGTAATGCATACAAAGGGGTTAAAATAATCTTTCAGTGCTCTGTCATGTTAGAAATGTAATAAACCTCACTCTTTCTCATGCAGTTTTCCTTCCATCTTGCAGACACTCTTACGGACTTTACACTTGCCCAAGAACAACAGCTTGTATGTGCTGACTCCTGACATCACACCCAGTGCAAGTACCAGCCAGAACAGGTGAGTGAGAGCTGCTGCCACGTGTGGGTTCTCGTGTCATACGCTGCTTTTACATACGGATTTTGGCCCACATTAGACAGAAAATCTGGACCAGTGATTGATTTGTTTTCCAGAACAAGTAAAATTTAGTAGACGAAAGAAAATGGTAGACAATTACTCCCAGTTAAACTATAATTGTTATTTATCTTTTTTTTTTTTTTTTGTGAGCTGCACAGAAAATGGTAATGATGGCTAAAAAGTATAGTGAATAGTGATTTATAACCCAAGATTTTTTTTACTGTGTTGGTTGTTCACGGAATAAAAAATTATGTGTTGTTTAGAATGGATTGGTTTATATGTTATATTTTGTAGTATCCATTAAATAGAAAATCTCAATTGATGTCTCAGCATACAACACATCAGCTTACACACCAACACCCCCAAATCATGCCGCTTCATTTCTGTATAAATTATTTTTGACAACCTAGATGAATCAAAAGCATAATTGTTGTTGCGCGAGGCCTCGTTTGTCAAATGGTTTGCTTTAGATTCAATGTCATGTAATCAAGGCATTGCGATGCAGACATGGAGGATTCTGCATCAATGCGGTGCCAAACATAACCGATTATTTCATAATGCCGTTGCTTTGCGCGACCAATAGTGTCAAAGCGAGTGAGAGTTCTTTCTGCCACTTCGAAACGCACACAAACAAATCGGTAATGGAGGAGTGTCCAGAAATCTACAACACAACATTATCCTCTGACCAGGAGTTTAGAAAACCACACATTTTTTGTGTTGAACCCCACAGAGAGCAAAACGCTACCACATTCAGTCTGAAATTATTTCCTCTAGTGAGCAGAAAAACGCTCTGTTCAGTTTGCGCTCTCCTCACTCCACTTTTCTGCCGTTTGTTACTTCTGGTTGTAACGGGTTTGGGTCTGTGTGTAGTGGAGTTAACTCAGGTGAAGTATGTCGAGAAAGCAGGCCTGCCGGGAAGAAAGAGAATATCTCTCTCTCTCTTTATTCATACTTACAGCACCTCAGTCCCCCCCCATTACACTTACCAAACGTTACTGCTTTTGTGTAATACAAAATTTGCAGCAGGACCAGGGCAGACGACCAACTCCACAGCACAGTGCTTTTAAAGGAGAACTACCAGAATATACAACAGTTACAAGGCGAGCGTGGTCTGAACGCCGGCAGTTTTCCTGCTCATTGTAGCAAATCAAAGCGTCCACACAGGTGTACGAGACTTTAACTCTTTTATTTCCAAACATCATGTGACCATGTAGAAAAGGGCCACACGTCTACTTCTAATACTCAACACATGCTGTGAAGCATAACAAATGGATAATATGGATATTATAAATAAGTACATGGTGGTGGGGTGGGTATAGGTCACATTTTTTTACCATGGTATTACTATTCCTCGATTTGTATTTTGAGGCTCCTGTTTGACTTAATAAAGAACAGAAGACCTTATATTCATGATACATCTGTGTGGAATCCTTAAATAAATTGAATGATTGCTTGCAAATGTTAAGATGGTTATATTCATGTTATCCAAAGGGATCTAAAGAAAAAAAATTGATGTTTAGTTTTATTTCTACCTACTGGATCCTGTTTATGAGCACAGATAGAGAGACTAATTCTAAAGCCCCAACTGCACTGTGAAAAAAGGACAGGATTTTGCGTGTAGAATTTCTTCTGTTATATCCCAGTAGATTACTTTATTGCTGTTAATGGACAGCCTCAATGTGAACTACACCTAAATTCTGTACTGTTCATAAGGGATTTAGAAATTGTTTACTTCTGGCTGCAGTTAAAATCATGTCCTGTAGAGGGAGCGTGACGCATAGAGTTGGTAGACTCTGTGTTTTCTGTGTTGACTCATTGACACCATGCATTAGTGCAGAGGATATCAAGCCTTTTACTATCAAGCCTCACTTGTCAGGAAGAATCTTCTCACCCCACTTTCAATGTTCAATGTGCGAACTGAATTATGGGTCCATCACCTTACATTGATTGCAGCAGGAAGTTTCAAAATACAAAATACCAAACAAAACCAATTTCCAAAACCAATGTGAAATGTATGGCCAATAAGTTACAAACACAAACCAGCTTATGGTGAGTTAATCCGTCTGTTTTGTGACTAGCAAGAAACAATGATTATCTACTCCTCAAATGCCACATATGAGTGCATGTTTCATTTGGTCTGCAGTCGGCTTTCGGCCTTGACTGCAGTGAATGAGCAGATCATTAATAAAAGTGGAAGTTTCATTGTGAAACACTCCAGCACAGCACACGGTGACACAACGAAATGTGTCCTCCGCTTTTTACCATCACCCTTGGTAAGCAGTGGGCAGCCATACCCGGAGAGCAGTGTGTGGGGACGGTTCTTTGCTCAGTGGCTCCTTGGTCGTTTGGGATTTGAACTGGAAACCTTACCCGCTAGGCCACCACTGTCCATAAGTGGTATATGAGTGGTGTATGATAACAACTCCAGTGTCTAACATTTAATGTTAAACATTAGTTCAGCATTTGCCAGCAGTTACACTTCAGGTAATTCTTTTTACTGCATCAAATGTGTACACTCCGTGGCCACAAAATAACAGTAATTTTATTGTATCCAGCAACATGTAATATTAACAATGTAATTATGTAGGTGCTTAGAGGTACTAGCAGATGCAGTTGTAGTGTACATTTCTATGGGCAATTCACAATTCTTATAAAATTATTTTTGATAATTTTATAAGAACACAACACACACAACAGCTGCAGTCCTTTGCTAGACACAAGTACACACAATAAATCTTAAATCTCAATATTATAAAATTATTGCCAAATGCAACCAGAATTCAGTTGTTCAGCCTCAGCTAAAAGTAATTCTCTGGTATCTAGTTTTGTGCGTACAACGGTTGTATGTGCAAGATCTGAACGACACATGATTGTGTAACAAAGTACATAGTTCATAGTACATAGTTCCCGTAGGATAAATGTTTTTGGATGTTTACAATGTTTAAAACTAGCGCAGGTCTATAGTATCTTTGCTCACTTTACACGACGCACCTCCGCAGCCGCAGGCCTCCTTTTAAAAGTCATGTAAATTACAGCTGATTATCTATGCCCGAACATGAACGAGGTGGATTTTACATGGAGGAAGAACCGGTCATTTAAGTTAAGCTTTTCAGGGTTGTCAATGTAGTTTAAAAATAATTTGGTAAATTTGACTTTTTGAGGGTTTTTTTCTTTTCTTTTTATTTTTTTTTCCAAATTTGCACTGAAATGTCTGAGAACATATGGTCATTGTAAATGTATAAACACACTTATCATTGTTTACATGACTTTTACACAGAAAGGCTGCTCATAATAAGGTGGTGACATCAGCCTATCATGAGGCTGTGCCCATGAGTGAAGTTAAAGATTTCATAATCTTTCAAGTTTGTGGAGGCGTGTGCAGTGCGTGTCCTCTGCAAAACACTTGGTGGCGCTGCTTATTAACTAATAATGAAGGACTTCCATGGTAACACTAATGATTATCTGAGCCTCTAATTTTTTTTTATTTTCTTGAGATTATAGAGATATTAAAGTGTTAGTGTCATTTATATAATTACAGTTATTGTTGGTGCAAAATAATGCATTACAGCAATCAAACTGTTTTCTTTTTACAAAATATTTTGTTTGTAATAGCAGTTAAATCCTATACATTATAATAATATAATTTTTGCAGTTACATAAATTATTATGTTTAGCACTTTTAAAACTCCTCACCCATAACCACCCATAAATTTTTGTGCCAGATTTGCAAACGAACAAAACATTTTTTGGGGAAAATTGGTGCGATCATATCAAATTTAGACATTTTTTAAGCTTATTATAGTATTGACTAATATTGTAGTTCTTTGTTTTGATGGAGATTTATAGGATAATTGGAACACTTTCAGATGTTTGAAATGCAAGTTGATATACATATGGAAACATGATTAAGAAACCTTATGATTGTATGAGTGTTTGCAATTAGATATGTGTGTTTGTGTGTATAAATGTAGTGCTCATGTAGGTAAAAAGAAAAAACTGCCGCTCAGATGCATGTGTTAATTTAAATTTCATTAAGTGAAAGCTCAGCATTGTAAAGTAGTTGCATGAAAATAGAACGAAAACGATCTATTCATTTATTTTATTGCTCTGTTCATATGTAATGTGCACAAACTACTTCCCTTTATTTCTTCGTTTCTATTGCTATTGCTAGGAAACAGTTCCAGTTCCTTATGATTTTTGCATGGATTACCCCTAAAATAATAATATTTAGAAGCTCTGTTAAATGTTTTAAATTTGAACACTGATCCATCTGGATTGATCAGAACTGTAAATGGATTCTGCCGGAGGTCTTGGGAAGTGTTTGAGAGTCTGCAGACAGCCTCTTCCGTGCGCTTAGCTCCCTGCCTGTCTGTGGTGTTCCGATCCACCAGCCCGCCACAGAGTTGCAGAGAAACTCTGCAGATCCAGTGATACTATTTACCACCCCACAGAGACCCCATCAGTCATTTTTTCCCTTTCCCCCCCTCATTTTTAAACCGAATACTAGCCTTGAAACGCTGACCTGGAGAGTGCGAATGGGATGCGAAGGGAAAGTGAGGCTGTAATTTTTGATGGCGCTAAAAGTAGCTCAAGTGTGGAGTGGATCAAGGCTAACAGGAGGGGACGGTGCCATGTAATTATCTGTGTTGATTAGGGTTGCAGTTAAACCCAGTGGGGGGCCGATAAGGGGCAGCCACATGTGTCGGTCTGCATAAATGATTGCCTTTGTGGGCCTGTGCGGGCATACTGTACCCCGACGTGTAAAGAAAAGGGGGGAACTTAATACCAGGGTTGTGTTCGATGCTCTTGTAATTAAAGTGTTGTACTTTTCTGTTTTGCATGCTCTGCTCACCAGTGTTAGTTTGTTATTATTATTAAATTAATTAACACTTTCCTCAATGTCCTTTAATGTCCTGGTGTCTAAGAGGAAGAATAATTTGCTCCATCTCCAAGAAGCTGTGTGAAGATTTTAGAAGATTCTCATTATAAGCAGCAGCATGGGGAACAGATAGCTCTCGGGTTTGAAGAAGGTGTGGTGACCCTGTTACGGTCCGAAAAAGGTTTGGATCTTCGCACCATGGCTAGAGTGCCAGGCCCCCCTGCCGGCAAAGCTGTTAGCCACCCATCGTAAAAAAAAACAACCGCCTCTCGTCACCTGCTGGCAGTCAGTCGGTTCGCGTTCGCCTGGGCTGTCAAACAAGCTCCCACCCCTGTTCGACTGTGAAGTGCTGTAGCCCTGGAGCGCACATCGCCACAAACGGGGGTCGTCGGGAGAGCATGATAGGTCCTCTCCTGTTCTCTCTTGGGCCTTACATGATGCTCCATCCCATGGTTGCTTCACACTGATGTCACAGTTCGATTTGTGTGGAAAACAAGGTCTCGGAGAGTGGTGGCAGAATGGTGTGGGTGTTTACTGTAGCATCTGCTCGCCTTGACGCCAGGGACCCTTGTGCCACCATTGGACTGATTACAATAGATCCTGGCTGTGGGTATATGGATCTGATAGAATTCATTTCATGAATTTAATCAGGCTGGTTTCTGAGTTTCATTTATTAATGCATAACTGCATTAATAAATGTCTGTCTAAATATAACCACCTCTTGTGTCCTGTAATTTGCTTTGTTCATTCATAAATAACTTATGACTATCATTAATATTTAAATATCATTAAATATTTCTTTTTTAAATTTACAGTGCTCATATATTCAAATAAAAAAATTTGATATTTTTGAGAATTGCTGTAAGCAATTAGTTTTATTATTAGACTGTGAAAGACTTGATGTTAGTAACGTTCAACATGAACATATTTCACCATAGTTTACATTTACTCTAGGTCGTCCCTTTAAAGCAGGGGTCTAATTTCTTTTACTGACCCTTTTTTCAGTTTTCTAAAGCAATGAAATTGCAACTGCATCTTCAAACAAGCGGACGTGGTTGTTTTTGTGCAACTTCAGCAAGAGACAAAATAGTAGCCAAATAAATTCAGTCACTGCGTCCATTACGTCTTTGTTTCAGTCTCAAGCACTATTTTAGCCAACATATTCAGTCTCCCCAATTTCATGGAGTCCCATGAAATGGTGCACTGTTTGACATAACAAATAGAAGCCACTGTTGGCAATTACCAGAGCACTCTCCTGCACCCTCCTAAACCAAACAGATTAAATCAAATAGCATACTCATATCTCCACTCTCATTTAAATCCTCTGTTTGATTATAAAATAAATTGAAGGCTTCAGAGATGTCGAGAACGAATTCTCTCCAATGTGGTTACAGAAATCCACTTGCAAGCCAAGCTTAGTTTTTCTGAAGGCACTGTTGACTAACTGACTACGCAGCGAGGTATCCAAAGCTCTTATCTCCACCATAAATAATAATGCGTAGATGAATAATTCAGCATGAATCATCATCTTTTTCTGTTTCAGATCAACTACAAAAATTCTGTTTAATTGAGGATATATAAACACACACACACCTTTTGCAACACACACACACACACACACATACATGTATACATTGCACATTTGCAAAAAGGTTTTTATTTTTGTCTCATTTGCAATTGGCAAGGGTAGGCACTCGTCCAGGCAGGGAATTTTTGCCTTTGGTACATTATAATTTTTTTATTATTTGACACTTAAACTGTGATCACCCCAGTGACTACTACTTCTATAACCATAGGGAATAAACCAAATTATTATACAGAATTAGTTCCCCCATTCACCCCATTTCCTCCTGCATCTTTACAAAATGAATACTACAATTAGGAGTCTAATCAACACCCAGGTCCCTTAGCACTAGTCCTATGACTTAAAAGTGTTTCAAGACAACATCATCTGAAATGAGCTTTTTGCCTTAACTGGCCAAAATAGTTTCATACTGCTACTTTTTTATTATTAAAGTTTCTTGGAATGAAAACCCTACAGTGTGGATAATAGGATGCTCTTTCTGGAACAATTAAAATTTATCAACCTGTGTTTCTTTTTGTGTGATTGTAGACCTTGACATGAATTGATTTTTAAATGACATACATTACCTAAATGTTCTGTATCTAGAGTAAAGAATATGAGATTGTATGAGGGCAGACAGTTCCTTCCTTTTTAAAATGTGCTTTAAATAGGGAAAATCCCTAGGTTTTGATTATTAAGTTTTCATTTTTACTAAATGTGCAGTGTGGATTTATTGAAATGGCAGGGGTTTAAAAAAAAAAAAAATTATAATTTTAAAATCCTGTCCTGCACATCACTTCTCTTCTGTCACTCTCTTGGTCTCTCTACCTCTCACACACTGACACACACACGCACACAATCACCCTCTTGCCTGCTACAACAAACATTACATTTACATATTGATTTCATAGTTTTAGTCAATGTAAATATGCTGTCATTACAGTAAATTTGGCCTTCTGTTAACATAAGCTTGTCCAAAGCTCCTCAGATTAAAGCCGTGATTGCATAATTAATGTGCGCACTACATATTAATTCTGTCCCCCAGTTCTGAACCAGCCCAGCCCTCACATTTTAAGCCTTTGATTGATATTCAGAAGCACAGGCCCAAACGTTTGCACAGAAACTCTACTTAGCCTCGCAAGAACGTTTGTCTTTTGCAACGCAATGAGAGGGTCACGCAAATCCACCCCACCACAAACCCACAATCCAAGGTCGCTGTTCCTGGGCTGGGCTGATTGAGTCCATATTTTACCCCTGCTGTCTGGCTTGACATGACCTGATAGTGAACAGCCTCCTTCCCCAAATCAATATATACGACCAGTTAGCTGCTGTTCCACTGCTGTTATGATCAAGGGGCGAATGGCGTGGCCTCAAGCACAGGGAGTCACCCCGCGCTGTTATGGGGGGCAGGTCGAACCAGCCGGCCCCAGCCATGATGCTGCGCTGCTGCAGCCTGGGCCTGTCTGGCCTCCACCTCTGGGGTTTCTGTTCACAGTGGGGTGTACCGTCTGACAAGACCCAGCTCGCCTACCCCTTAAAAAAAAAAAAAAAACCTAATCTGTCTTTTTATTTCTTTCCTTTTTTGCTCCTGTTTTTCTCAGTGCTCTGCAGGAGACATTGAATCAGAACTTCCTGCTGGTCATCACCCATCGCGAAGCGCAGCGGGACTACAACCTCCATTTCCCCGGCACCAAAACCATCCAGGAGGTGAGTGAGTGACTGCACCGTTTCTTCAAGGATGTGTACCCCTTACATTTTCTTAGAATTTGTGTACTTGTGCATACATTTCATTGTATCCTCTCCTGAGCAGCTCAATATCGTCTCACATTGTCACGCCGCAATATTTTTTCACCACAGTACAGTCAAAGTTGTCTTAAACAAAAAGGAAGGGGAGAAATGGTCACTCTCCTCCCCAGTTGGCAAGTGTAGGCAGCATTTGGGGAGAAATGTTTGTGCAGTGGCATGGGGCCTGATTGTTGGCAGTGGCAATTTCAGAAGCTGGAGGCGAAACACGGGGCTTAGGAAGAGATGTAATATTCATACAGAATTCAGATTCGGGGGGGGCGGGGCTGGCATAGCACCTTCTTGCCCTCCGATTATTACTGTGTCATCGCGTGTGGGATTGTTTCAGGGTGGGGGCTTATACTGCACTTCTGTTGCACTCAGTTCTGACTCCACCCGATTGGATATGTGTGGGTGCCACTGCCGTGCGGGATATTTAGGTTGGTGCCGAACACCAGCTTTCCAAAAAAAAAAAAAAAAAAAAAAACCCTCTTACACTCCCACACAAAACACAGCAGCCCATTCCAAACATCCCTCTCCCTCCTCCTCTTCCTCATTCTTCCTCTCAGAGGCCCTCAGTAACCTATGCTGAGCCTTCTGAAATGGCTCCATTAATTATTCACAGTGGGTAGCTTGCTCCACGATAAATGTAACAAGCTCCCTGTGGATTGGCAGCATAGCTTTGACCCACCCCCCTAACCCCACCTCCTCTTTTCCCTGGGATCCCCAACGGGGCGACAGAATGTGCTCGTGGAAAAACAGAGCCCTTTGAAGTATGAATTGTACATTGTGGTTGGGTTTATAAAACACTGCGCCTTCAGCATGGAGCTGTTGAGGGCAGAATGGACTCTTTTAGCAGAAGATGACATTCAGGGATTAATGGTGTGACAACATGTCTGGCTGTAAGGACAGGTGGAAACTTTTTTAATGGCCTGTGGTAGTTTGTGTTGAAACTTTTGGGGATATAATTTAATATGGCTGCTAATGGCGTATTAATTGCGTTTTGACTGGTTATTATAACAGAATAAGAATCCCCATACTAGATAATAATAATTCTGTGATTTTCTTATATAAATTCAGTTATTTTGAAGATATAGAAGTGAAGACACAAACACAGACTGCTTGCTATCTATATGCGTATTTTTCAGAAAAAAAGTTTCAAACGATTTTCACACACGATGCTTCTGGACTGTTTAAACAAAATAAGTCATTTGAAAATTTGGCTCATTTGCCATTGAAATGTGCTGCTCTAGATAATACCAAACCTAGACACTGCTAGACTCAGGACCATGGACACTACCAAACCAAACATGCAGATATAGTTTATGTGATTATTTATATTCCCCTGTATTTTTACACATTTTCTATACTATGAAATAAAGGTTTAATATTAACAGTCATTGCAAATATGTTTGGGCAATGAAAGGATGCGAAATATCAATTATTGTTGCAAATGACACTGCATGATCAGTTATCTACTCAATTGATCATATCAATCTATTCCCCTTGAAAATATGTCTATTGGATTTATTGACCAGGTTCAAACCCCCTTTACTACCATCGTGTCCCAGAGCAAGACACTCAACCCTGAGTGTCTCCTGGGTAACTGTACCTGTAACTACTGATTAAGGGTGTTTTCTCTGAATGAATTTTGATATTTATTTAGAATAAATGATCTGAATCATTCCATTCTGTCTTCCATCCTTATACAGCACTCTGTTCTTTATCCTATTTAAAAATGTAAATGAAAACGATGACCTCCTGCGTGTTTGAGTGCCTTTTCAGTTTCACTGCCGCTGTATGTGGCTTCATATTTAACGTTTAACCCCATTAAGGCTCCAGCAGAGGCTCTCTGGCCACCCTATTTTTACAGCTTTCTGTCTGCTATCACAGAGTCTCACCGCCTCGCCTCCCCTCCTCTCCCCTCCAGTGCCAAGGCTCCTGTACGCTGCTGGCCACCTTTACAGTAATCAGACCTACTTGAGGGGTTTGTAATAGTGCTAATTGAAGAGCTTAATACAGCAAGGCTGAAGTGCTGGTGCCCTCGCCCTCTCTCCCAAGCAGATGGTTTTGATGAGCACCCACTGTGAACCTTAAGTGTTTCTGCTGGGATTACAAAACCCAAGGAGGGAACACAGTTGAGGGGGGGTGGCTGGGGAGAGGTGAAGGAGGACGAAGGCTGGCATCCTGGTGGGGGAGCCATGGAGAGAGGGACAAAGCGAAATCAAACAGGCCTCCTTTAACACATGCTTTAGGCGTCTTTAGGCATTCCGCACATACATAAAAACAGGGAAAATCAGACACACACACACACACACACAAACTTTGACTCACTTTCAGTCAAGCTCTGGGGTGATTTGGGCTATGCCTGAATGATTAGTTTAATGCCTAGAACAAAATGAATAAATAGTCTACGTAATATGTGTTTTTCTTCTTTTTAAACATTGTAGATTTATTTACCTTTTTTACCTCATTAATAAATGTGACGTGGCCAAGTCTTTAAAGAACTCTTAATTAAACATTGACTGCTGTAAATTACTGGGGGCAATGCACTCTTGATTTTATTAATCCTCCCAATTGCCTGATACTGATATGGTTTGTAATATATTGTGCATTTCTTATGTAAGCGAACATCCCTCCCTTGGCCATAATTATAGACCCAGAACATTTAGTTTTAAGCATCGAGGAGCATGGTTTTTACAGCAACGCTTAACAAAAGTAACAAAAAAGCAACTCTGATCACCTCCAGGGTCTTTCTGTCCCTCTCTCGTCCCCTCTCTCTCTCAAACACACTCACATTGTCCCACTCGCCACCACATATGGAGGCTGCTTCAGGCAATACCCCCCCCCCCCCCAGGTTATCTTTTGTCTTAGCTGAAGGCGGACTGGGGTTTTCTGCTTGTGCATATGAATGGGGGAGAGAGAGAGAGAGAGAGTCCCATTCCCCCATGTTTGTCTTGCCAAAGGTTCTGGCTTTGCCTCTCAGCTCCTTGGGAACGCGCCGCTCTATCTTTTTCTCCTCCTTAACTCTCCCACTCTTTCTCCCCATCGCCGTCTCTCTTGGGCCCGGGTTCTGATTGGCATTCCCATCCCCGAATGTGGGGCTGTGGTTAAGCTGCAGGGTAAATGTTTGCCAGGAAAGTGGCGGGTAGAATAGGGGCTGGCCGCTAGGGCCCGGATCGTCCGTGACCAGACGAGCTGTCCTGGGGATTTCTGCTCCAGCC
Source organism: Denticeps clupeoides (assembly GCF_900700375.1). Classification (NCBI taxonomy): domain Eukaryota; kingdom Metazoa; phylum Chordata; class Actinopteri; order Clupeiformes; family Denticipitidae; genus Denticeps; species Denticeps clupeoides. Next base: position 15,543,143 of record NC_041719.1, on the reverse strand, counting down.
CCGCCAGTTTTAAACTCTGCAGCTGGAGAGAGGAACGGGTCGAGTAAAGAGAAAGAGGAGCACACACACACACACAAAAAAAAAAATAATGTAAGGGAGATGCTGCAGTCGAAAGAGTGTGAATAAAAGACATCTGGTGCCGGCAAGCTTGAGACTGTTTAACAGCAACCTTTTTCTTCTCTTTGATTTCTCTCCAGCCAGGGATTAACAGTACTTGGCGTTTAGAGAGTTTGGATCATTAATGTGTGCGTCTGTGCTTGTGTGATGTTGATGTCGGTGTAACAGAAAGCTCCCACTAGTGTCAAACCGTTAAACTTTACTCTGAATCCTCCAGTAAAAACTAATTATTAACATTTGACATTCCCATAAAAGTAAAATGTTATGCAATGTATAACTTAATTTCATTTATAATATTAGCCTTCAAAGATCTGCTTCCATTCCAAATCTTTCAAAACCCTACATAGAGTTTTTTGCCGTATTGTGATGTAGTTCCTGGTGTGGTTGTAAGGGGGCAACAAGAAACACATTTATTTTCTTTCTTCAGTCTAAAGGCTCTGAACTTCACTCTGACACATTTGAAAAGTATTACGGTTGTTACTTAATTTCTTATTGTATAGCACTTACACTTACTCTCTCTCCTTCTATACATATATATATATGTGTGTGTGTGTGTGTGTGTGTGTGTGTTTGGGTATAAATATATAGAGATGGACATAGTGATATAGATAAATATATATTTTATATCTTTTCATACATTGTTACAAAATCGAAACTAATTGTTTTGTGCATCACTATAAACATATATGGTGTATATTTATAGTTCACAAATACAGAGAAATTGTTCTTCTACAGAGGTTTATCTGTAGATTTTTTTCTTTATTGCGTTATAAACAAATATTGTACATTTATTAATGTGACCAAGGGCCAAACAGATTTCAGATTAAAATACAACTCTGATCTCCCCAGTCATTTGCACATTTGCACACCTCCACCCTACTCGTTACGTTACATAGATTTTCTGTTTAAAAACAGAAATTTGTAATTATTGTTAATATTTGCAATATTTGTAACTTGAATATTTGTAATATTGAGGTCAATAGCAGTCACACAAGCATTTCACTGCATGTCATACTGTGTATAACTGTGTAGGTGACAAAGAAAATTTGAATTTGTATAAGGTAAGCACGCATGTTGAAATGGCAGCTGCCATTCTTTTGGATATCTTAAGAATATTTTTATCTCCTAGACGAAGCAGCTCTTTAATAAATAATGTCTGCGATTACTTTTCTGCAACTGAGAGCAGGTTCCTTTCCAGAAGCGGACGAGTGTTTTGTGACATTTAAAATAAAATGCCAGTGCACTTTGGATTTAATAGAAATGAGTATTTTCCTGCTGCCAGTTGTTGGGAGCTTCAGACAAGATTGGATTTTTGTGCTGCGAGTAATCTTCTTTTATGTGATACAAATGTCAACTGCTCCAAATGCCTCAGTTATTCCTGGACTGATATTCAGTTCTCTGTAAACTGGCATTATAATCTCTACGTCAGAGTGTTCTACTTCGTATTTTACACGATTGTTATTCCTGAATTAATTGGCGGAACTTTGGAAAGTCTGTGTGAATAGATGTGGGATTTGGGCATCATCAGTAATGAAGGGCGGTGCTATTTGTAAAGGAAGAATCTTAACCCTGCTCTCTCTGCTGTCAATAACACCCGGAGAGCTCTCGAATCATTTGCTGTTGATGTTGAAGCTGAATGGGCTGACACTTTATGCAGCATTTCATTATATCAAGGGGGGATGCACCGATGTATCTGACATCAGTCAAATGATGTTTCAAATTACTGGATATCATAACAGTGTGGGGATCAATTAAACGTATTTCTTCAGCTACATAGTAAGTGTTTTACTTAGTTTTCAACTGTTTAAGTGAATCAAGTTTTTTCTTAAACAACTGATTATTCACAGACTCGGTTTATTCACAATTCATGTCAATTTTATCAGTTGTATTTATTTTAATTCAATTTTTTTTTTGCTATATTTCAGAAACCAAGAAACTTAAGTGCATTTGTTATATTCGCTTTGATTTGCCAGGACAGAAGATCAGCTCTCACACCCGAAGGCCTTTGGAAGCAGGCATAAATCGCTGGGGTCTCTGAGGGTCACTGTTGTGTAGCAGATAAATTGTGCAGCCAGGACCTCAGCGTTGGCATTAGTTTCTTCTTTCTCCTGGGTTGCCTTGACCTCTGACACGCAATGCTTCATTACAGCCGAGCGGCGGTGTTTACGGCCAACTGCCGGTCAGCGCTCTGCGGTGAAATCCCTGTAGCCCCCTGGTCAAACACAGATATTACACTCTGTAATAACACTGGCCACCCTGGCTGACCCCACCTCACTTCATAAAGGATGGTAGAGCGAGTGTGTGGGCCTCTGTGTGAGCCATGGCCAGCAGTCTTTTTTTTTTTTTTTTTCCGGATCTCCCTGGTTTTCATCGAACAAGACTTAGTCCATGTTGACACACACAATTGGAAATTATGTTTGGTTCACCACTTTTCTAAACAAATATATTTGGCACCAATAAATCAAAATGCATCTATATTTGTTCAGTTGCAGAATTTTATCCAACCTCGTGGTAGTCCTGCTGTTATTTTTCGTATTAAGTGCCTGCACGTATAATGTATTTCAGGCCTGGGAGGAAAATGTATACATTTTAGAATGTCAGTTTTTACAATATATATACACACACCATAAAAAGCAAAACAGACTGGTGTACCATTAATATAGTTTCTGTTGTACTTTCTCTTAATGATTATAGCTACTTCTGAATGTGTGAACCTATAATCAGCCGCCTGTTATTTTGCTGTGAACTGCAAACACTCATAAATCATTTTTCTCCTGCCATAGAGTACTAGATGTAAACTCCCAAAATGAAGCCTGTAATCTCAACATTGACAAAAGAATTCATTTTGAATCAGGTTGCGACCTAAAGGTTCAGCTGAAATCAAAAAGCATCATTTCCAGTTGTCCTTGTAGGCGTGCAATGCGGTGTGCTGAAATCCCGCCTGGCCTTGTGTGCTTTCCTTCCCCTGCTTCTCAATGCGGGCCGGCGGCCCGGTCGTGGATACATGTCTTCCTCTGGCCTCACCAGGATGACAGCACTACAGAGGATTAGCAAGCCGTGTGTAAGAGGGATCTTTCTGGAACAATGTGTGCAGCTTTTCCCTGCATCTGTATCCCTCCCCCTCAGGGGGTATAGCATTCTGTGGGGGTAATGCGGCTCAAACCGCGCGGCGCGGGCCAGTTCAGACGGCGCACCCCCGCTTTGATCATCCTCGTCCTTCACACATCAGGCTGGCGTTGGGCTTTAAACCAACCGAGTCTGGCATGGACATTGATGGGGGTGTGCTGGGTGCTAACTGTTTAAAGCATGGAATGTTATTAAGTGCAGATACATGACCCCTGAATGGCTAAAGAGAAATACTGTTCATTTCAGAGTGTGGGGCTGTTGTTACTGGGCATAAGCCATGGCATCTGAGGAATGCAAACAACATGGGCATGGGCGCAAAAAAAAAAAAAAACAGAATGGTCTCTGTGGGTGTTGTCTGAAACGTGGTTATCTTAGCTACAAACACATTTAATCTCTAACCATGGTCTTTTCCCCACTCTCTGTGCTACAGGTGAAGAGAAACGTATCTGATTTGACAAATATCCCTGTACGGCACCAACAATGGGACGGCTGGCCTGCCTCTGCCTCAGACGATTCGGTAAGGAGAAAAACTTACAGAATAAAAGTGCTTCCCCTGACATGGGGAAACCTGTGCAGCTCGAGCAGAGTCGATCCTGTTTTTCTCTTTCGAAGGCATTTAAGTGATGGAATGTATGGCGTAGTAAGTAATCTACAAAATCACTACCCATACGATGAGAAACGATTAAGATGTGCAATGCTGAAACCATCTGTCAAAAGTATTATGTTAAACCTAATTAAGATGTCAAAGAGATCCCCCCTCTTGTCTTCACTGTGTGGACATTAAAGCTCACCCAGTGGAGTGTCACTGACCTGCCCTGCCCTGGTCGCAGTCCGTCGCCTTTCAGTGGAACAAAGTCAGTGTGATCCAAAGAGGTCCTCATACAGATCTTTGCGGAACCCCACAACCTCATGCCCAAACCCTTACTGTTGTCCTCCTGTTTTTTCTTTGACACGTACTTGTTCCCATGCTAATTGTATGGCACAATTATTCATGGAATCTGATGTTCTTCATTAATTGTTTAGTATTAATAATTTTTTTTGGATAATGATATAAGAAGAGCAAGAAGAAGAATTTAAAGACATTTTTATTTCATTAATTAGAAGTGTGAAAGTACTGAAACTGCTTTCGATTTGACAGGGAGAGGCCCTCACCTGTTGATCAAATCCTGTTTTTAAAAGAGGTTTGTGTTTCAAATGCCAACCTGTTAATTAGTCACATTTTACAACTGGTCTAAATGTTTGCTTTGTGTTGGATTGAATGAACAATATGTAACTGCACCTGGTATTTTGTTGTCAAGCTGTTAAAACTGGTTTGGGCTCTTTTATGAGAAACATATGAAGTGATCAGCAAAACACGATACACAAGATTATTTTTCTTTTGTCATGACAATTGCATTCTTTGTTTAGCGTGCAGCCTGCTTTATTCAGGCTTTAGATGTGCAGCGCTGACTGTAACCACAACAGATCTGCCAACGTACGATTCCTCATCACCACCATCGTGCAGTACCTGCAACCCTGATCTGAACCCGTAATCTCAGCTAAAATGATACGCATATCATTCACGACCGCATCCAAGCCACGGACACAGCTCTGGGAGTGACGTACCCCACCCAGGTTTCCTGGGAGGAGATATTAAAAACATTGGCTTCAATAATGGCCTTGATCTCATACTGGCCTTTTTTTTTATTATTGAAATGACTTTCTGCGTTAGAGAGCAAGCCAGCCAGGCTGTTGCAGAGCACATCTCATTAACCTCACCTCATCCCCCGGGATTTGTACCAATAAACACAGCAGCCAGGGCTTAGAAATACATTTTCCGGGAGTCAAAATCAGTGCATTTTCTGCCTTCCCTTCATTATCTCTCTATTGCCCATTTCAGTGTATTTCCAATTCCACTTCAAATGAAATGGAGAAATAAAAAATGCCATTTTGCCATTTCTTTTAATTTTAATGTCTGCATATTTAACCAATATGGGCTGTCATTCTGTTTAAAGTAAACAGGTTTGTTTATTGCCACTGAGGTCACACTGAAAGTAATAAAAATTTTACTGCCAAGTGCTCATGTCTATGTTGATATTGGCCAGTGTAGGGGTGGACATTGGGGTTTTGTGGTCTCAAGTCTGAAATTAACTAGCAATATACAGATTTATTCTGAATTCTTCTTGTTTAAGTGTTGATATTTGTATCACACTGAGGGGAATATTTATGATTTATCTCAGCTTGATACTGCATTAGAATGTTTTATCAAACTAGTAAAAATATAGCTTCACATTGATCATGATAGAGAATTTTTTGTTTTTAATCATAGGGTATATATATATTGCTTTTATTAAATTCTTCTTTGCAGATTAAATGTCTGTGATTAGTGGAATTTTTTTTTCTTTTTTACTTGTGAATATTTAAAGTGATTGTTTTTGTCATCCTGTTTCACAGCAAGCACAGCACATGGTGCACACTACATGAACCGGTTGCACCATGTGTGCAGCCACGAAACGCACCGGGGAGCAATGTGTGGGGATTGTACCTTGATCAAGGGGACCTCAGTCATACCTTGGCAACTTTTTGGTTATGATTCTGCCTCCACTTGGCCACTACAATCTAAAATAGGTGGTGGTTTTGAAAGGCACCAGCTTATCCCGGGCGTGTTTATGTGAAAAGTTTGAAGGCTTTACTTGATATGATTTCTGCGATGCAGAAAACGCGGACAGAATTGTTGAATCCAGGAAATATAGTGGAATTCATTGTAAAATGTGGAATTGCAGATAATTCTCATTTTGTAAATTTTTCCTGTGCCTTCGCACACACCAACGCAATGTAAACGTGCATTCAGCTATGGCAAAGAGGCTCGCTGGAACACCAATGTCCTTAAAAAGAGCTAAAGAATACCCAAAAGATTTTTTTGAATTGGAAGAACAACTCCTTTGTAAGTTTGCCAGCGCACGATAGCGCGAGCCACTCACTCCAGAAAACTCTTGGTCATGCAAAAAAAAATTTTATTAACATGGTTCCAGTTCATTATCAAGTGGGCACAACTTCTTGTATTCCAGGTCATCCCAATGTTTATTTATTTGATACGGTTTTCATTTTTTAAATGAAAGAAGGGGACACACTGTGAAAGTTCTTTGCATGAAAAAATTGTTTTCATTGTTTAAAACAATCAGTAAATGCCCAAGCATAATGCCAACAGTGGTTAAATGTGATTTGTCATATTACATTTGTTCTTTCGTTTCTCATTCGCTCCATAATCACAGTTTTTAGATGAATAAATATGTTTAAAATGGAAAACACGGAATTCAGAAGAAAAAAAAATATTTCAAAAAAAATAAAACTGAATTTAGGGGAAAAATAAAGTGGATTTCATAGGGCCCTTTTTACTTATAGGAGAGTATTAAATTAAAAAAGTTTTCTGAAATGAGTAGAAGTTGATAGATTTTTTTTCTTGAATCTGAAGCCATGTTTTATTTACTTCTTGTTAGGAGAAGGGTCCAAAGCTAAATGTGCCGTCTAAATGGCAGGTCCGAAGGTGCCAGTGGAAATGATTGACAGACTCTGTTACATCCTTATTAGACTTTTCCCCTCTCTGCCTACCATAATTGCTGACATTTATCCAGTGTTTCATGGTGTTTGCTAATGTATTAAAGCAGCTACTCTCAGAAGGGGTTTGGGGGAAGGTGGGCGTCTACCTTTATGCACCAGCTTATTGGGCCTGCTGGTTGCCTTAGTGACAGGGCTCAGCACTAAGCCCAGACAGAGTCTCTGTGTGATTTGCTGTCTTCAGGTGATGCTCAGCAGGGAGACCGAGCGAGGGCTCTACTTTTTTTTTTTTTTTTTTTTTTTTTTTGCTAACTGCTAATTACGCTAACTCTACTGCTGCACCTATTCTTGTGGACAGAGCGGTCTCTCTTTTGTTGGTCGCTTTCTGTCACCACTCTGCCTTTTTGTGTTGGACAGCCTGTTCTGGCATTGGTCCTAAAATACCTGTTTTAGTTGGTGGGCCTTATAATTAACCACGATAGTAAAGTGCTTTCTTCACTTGTTTTCCTGCTATTTTCTAACCATACTAACACACTGAATACTCAGAATACACTAATTGTATTCTGAGTATTGACATTATTTTATAACTAAAATAATGTCAATGTCATTGACATTATTTTATAACTAAAAGAGCCTGACATTGATCTTATCCCTAAAAGATTCACCTGTCCTGTCTTGTACCAACCCTCCTACCCCTGTTTAAACGAGCGTCACTTCAGCACTACACAATAGATGCAAGGGACCTTAAAATGGGACCAACAGGTGTTTAGGGTGGGGCTTCTTTTTTTCTTCTTTCTTTCTTTCTTTCTCTTTTTCTTTTCCCTTATTTCTGTTGGCCTCCCCTTCTTTATTTTCCTCTTTCTCAGGCTCTGTTGTCCCCTTTCCCCCCTTCAAAGGGCTCTGGAGTAAGGTGCTGTAGGGCAGTGGGTGCCATCAGTGCAGCTGTCAGTGGTAATTATCTCACACTCACAGCCAGGGACCTAATCCAAACACAGCCACTCACAAAACAGAGAAGGAAAGGAGAGGGGAAAAAAGAAACAGAGCGAGTATAAGACTGGGTGAGAGCGAGAGAAGGAATGCCCCCCTACCCTCCCCTGCTTTGCACACAACGTACAAACTCCAGCTCTTCAATGCAAGTGTTAATTAAAAGAATCCAAAAGGAGAGGGACTGCTTGTTTGTGAGGTGCTTGAGAAGAGGGTCAGCAGACGGGTTTGAGGTTGATGACCTCTTCCCCCGCCCAACACGTATCCTGCGGCGGTGAGGCCCTGAACGAGGGAAGCCACGCTCAGCCTGGGCCCATGAGAGCGAAGCGAAGGTCAGGTTGTGAAGGGGCGCTGAACGCTTCATTTCTTCCCCCTACACGAACGTCCTAATCCAAACACTTTATTAGTGCCTGTCTTATGGTCCCCTCAGTACCCCCCCTTTTGACAGGGGAAGCAATAAAGTTTTATTTATACACTTATTGGTGTACTTGAGGAAAATCCTTTCATTGATGGAAATCCAGGGTCACCCCTCAGCAGCTCTTGAGGAGGTTCTCACGTTTGATAGCCACTCCATTAGGCAAAGAGTGCTAGTGTGGCTTAGTCCTAAACTTCAAAGATTACAGGAGAAAATTAAATTTCAATCTTTATTGTCAGGTGATATTTGTTTATGCCCATAAATATTAAATGATGCACTGCATTACTTTGTGTCCAAGACATCAGAAATGTCACAATACTAACAACAATCAGTTGTTGAATCGCATCACCAGGAAACTGTTATAACCTGTAACAGGGTTTATTTGAGTATCATAATTTTTTATTAATGGTTTGTTTATGTAAAACTTGTGATGTGTTATGAACAAATATTTATTGTAGCGATTGCTTTATGAAATGTGATTTTGATGAACTGCCATTTCAACACTAGGATTTTGATCACTTATCTACTTACAAAATTAATGTCTTTTTTTAAAGAGTATTTGAAATTGGCTCTTACCTGCTTTTACATTATTAATATCACAGTTTTTCTTAATTGAATTAGGTTCAAAACATTTTTTATTATCTTTATTTTAAAAACACCCAGGGCAGCTTCTAGACGGGGGAAACCAGATTTCTTGTTTGAATGAGAAAGAATGATTTCTTATTATGGTAATTCACATATTATGTAACACAATAGTACATCATTTTAAGAATTCTGTATGATTATGGTAAAATGACCCCCCCCCCCCCTCCCCATTTCTTAAATGATTTAAATACCCTTAAAGGCAATCTGATACATTAGCACTTTTTTTTGGGGGGGGGGGGTTAAATTGCTCAAGTAGATTTTAGCATCAGGAACAATATAAGGCAATTGTGCTAAGTGTTCACCCTAGGTGTTCCAGTGTCCTTTTCGCTGTACACACCACTGCACACAAGGCTTCTTCTTTTCGCAGCTACTTGCTTGTTTTTAATTAGTGCTGAAAGTCAGGAGAAACACAATATGTCATCTCAATATGTGTGGCCCACGCTACCATGCCAAAGGCCTTCTGGGATGCCTGTTACGAGTTTACAGCATGACTGCAAATAATATTTGCCAGTAGTATGTCTTTATCCTTATATCCCCCATTGGAGCTCTTATTATTCACCCGAAATGTTTTTCTGAAACCCTTTTGGCTTCTTTTTCTTGTTTAAATCTGGCAGCGTTGATTTTTGAATTTTGATAGTTTAAATATTTTGCTATCAGAAAAACAGATCAATTTGTTGGTAATTAAGTCACCTCTGTGATGTATCTGGGACTCTAGCATGAGGTCACATGAAGAGCGATGTGGGAAAACTCCTGCCGGCCTTCTGCTTTTGAAACTCAATTGCCGTTGCTTGTAATCGGCTCTTGATTCAACAATTACCAGCTGGCCTTTGTTGGCCACAGCACCTGACAATAGAAAAGATTACTAACCCCTGCTGCTGTCTTGTCAGGAACCTTTCCTTTCATCTGCACATGTGTCAATCATACCGTTAGCTCCAGACTACTGCTCCTCCAGCTTTCCTCCCCTTACCCCACGTGGCTAGCAAACTAATAATACTTGTTTCAGAAATTGCCACTCATGTGGACCTGATTAAAATAAAACCACTGTAGCAATCAGATGCAATATTGACAGTTTTATGTCTGTATACATATCAAAACATAATTTATGAATTAGAGTTAAATTATATTTAAATTGTAATATTTTCAAGACATTGGTTTTGTTATGGTCTTGTTTTTATTTTTTGACAGTTTGAGGGTTTCTCAAGTTGACCACATTTCTTTACTTCTAATTAAAAGATCTCACACTAATACTTAAACGGAATTTGTGTAAATTATGAATAGTGATCTTTTGTAATGACGTTTTTTTTTTTTTTTTTGCTTTCTGGTGCCAACTCCTAGATTTAGATTTAGAAGCAGTCAGTGTGGCTCCGCACCTGAAGAGCAGTAGAAGGTGCAGGATATGAACATGCACAGGACCCCAGCTCCGTCACTGCCCTGGGGAGGCCAGCGGGCCAGGCTGCCTTTAATGAGTCCCTTCAGTGCTGCTACCCGCTGACATTTTGGCGTGCTGTTTTGGGAGCTAACGAGTACGCCTCCCCGCCATCTAGCAGATGCTTCACTGCATTAGCATTACCAGACTGCCCAAGTTCAGCTGCATAGAATATAGCGGGCCTTTTAATAAATGATTACTTAAAGAATAAGAAATGATGCAGATGCACGTGTAAGAGAGATGTGTTTAACCGAACACCGTATTGGCCCTCTTGTTCCCCAGATGACTCTGGCTGCCTCTGGGATCAGCTTTCCCTGCCATCACCTCAGCGTGTGCCGGAGATCCTCCCCAGCCAACGCCCAGGAGCAGACTGAGGAGGTGCCTGGACCTCTCCTCCTCATCCCTGCTCCTCCTCACTCACCACTAACGACTTCCACTTAACTGTAGCCAACCTCCACACATCGTGCTCCCCACTCCCACATGCACGAAAACACTTATGCAATGTAGATGAAACTAAGCTGCAACATGTAATCATTTATAGCATCAGTTCATTCTATAATGATTTAAGAGAAAATTGTGGCAATTTGAATTTCTCTAAATGTCTGACAGTGCACAGATGTCCACATGGTAAGTGACAGTGAAGGGGACGACTTTGAGGATGCGTCAGAGTTCGGTGTGGACGAGGCGGAAATTTTTGGAATGGGAAGCTCAGGTTGTCGGAAGTCACCAATGAGTGAGTACAACAACTGAGATGATGTGATACTTCCTGTTCTTTCTCACCCTCACATGGGGTCCATGGGGCTTTTATAATCTCTGGGATGGGAGTAGCCAACGGCTACCATTGTCCTCCTGATGGAGACACTTAGCCCTGTGTTGCTCCAGGGGGACCGAACCTGTAATTACCAAATAGAAGGCGCTTCGCGTAGGAGTGACAGATAAACAAACTCATACAAACAAATGTAAATGTATGGCTTTTGTTTTTCCAGGGCTTAAAGTTGCTGTTAGTTAATGCCTCCTTCTGTTTTCAGTGCCAGAAAACTGTGAGAATGAGGGCGAAGCCTTACTGCACTTTACATCTGAGTTTTCCACACGGTGAGTCATTTCAGGGGTCAAATTTAAGATTGTTGCATTCTTAGAACAATGACTTTGTTCAGTTTATATGATTTACAAAGTGATGAGTGTGTGTGTTTCTGCAGATATGGAGATTGCCATCCAGTATTCTTTATCGGCTCTTTGGAGGCAGCTTCTCAAGAGGCCTTCTACGGCAAAGCCAGAGATGTATGCACCCCCAACTTCCATTTCTGAATCAACCTCATTGTCACTAATCATCATAGGTCTGAGACTGAGGACATTTTCACACTTTTAAATTCAACTTTAAAACACTTGAACTTCTTACCAACGTTTTGAGTGCCTCTAATTGGTTAATTTACAGCAGTTTTCCCCCATAATCCTGGCTCTCTCCACTTTCCAACTCTCTATTCCAACAGCTGAGGCATTATTTTTAGCACCTTTCCTTGGTTTCTCTCCGCCACGTCCTCATGCGGAGGCTTGTATCAACTGACAGCTTGTGTGGATTACAGTCTTATTAGAATGGGAAGATGCGCGCAAGATGTTTGGGGGGTTTTAGACCATGAGGCGATGGCTGGGCTGGCCCCTCGCCGCCATCCCAGCTGATCTATTCTCCTCTATAAGCCCCCTCAATATGGACTCCCCTCCCCTCTCCTCCCAGTCTCGCCTATAGGCTCTACACAGTGTCAGTGGAAGAATAAAACCAATATGAAAAGGACCGACTACTGACCCTATTCTCTTTTCTTCCTGTTTTTCTTTCTCCCTATCTCTATGTTTGAGATGATGAGCTGGGCATAAACCCTCTTGTGTCTTCATCCCCCTCTGCACTCTTCGCAGACAGGGAGAGTCCTGCAGCAGCCCTCTGTGGCCCACTTTTCTTGATAGAATTGGTCTAAATCTCTGGCTCAACTGCCTGTTCATTAGGTAGCTATTGGAAGGGAGCAGATTTGTGGAGGAGGAGGAGGTGGAGGAGGACAGTCTCACTCTCAAAGGCTAGCAGGGGCTAATCACTAAGTAAAACACTACATTTGATGAAGTGTTTCTGGAATGGGGCTGCTGGGGGCGAGGGACGCAGCTGAATCCACCCTTAATGAAAATGCTCAGGGCCCTCCAGCTCATCCAGGAGGATCAGCCTGTAAGGCCCTGCTGACAGGCCACCCATCACTGCCAAGGCTTCCCCCCTCCAAATCCCCTTAACGTGTGGTTAATCACAGTAACCCCGCACTCGCTTTCAGCGCAGAGACCTATCAAAATTCATAGCCGCGGCTGAAGATGGCTTTTTATCCCGATGAGCCCTGCGCTCTTGTGCGAGGTAGATGGCAAATAAAGCCGAGCTCGAGATCATCCGGAGTAGACGTTGCTGTTGCCTGAACGAAAAGAAGACATCACGAGTTTATTCTTAATGATAAATGAGCTGAAAGGGTCCTTATTAATGTTTGTATATTTGTAAAAGTTTCCTTTTCAATGCGAGCTGGCATAATGCACACCCCACCTTTTGACAACCTAATAAATATGTCGTAGCCGACCAGACTAATTCTCTCGACTTGCACTTTTCCGCTGAAAGCGCACCGACGGGGATTTATTTTGGTTAGTGAAGTGCCATCTGTTAAAGCATTGATCCGTATGTGTGTTCCCACTGCTTTGGGGGTCAGGAGAGCGGTAATATGAGCTCTTCATTTCCACATGTTTGCTTTTCAACAGGCTGCGGTGGGCGATCGCTTTCACCGCGCTTTTGTTTTTTTTCTCTTCTGGCTCCCCCATCACGTTCACCCGTAATTAAAAACGTCCTCTTAACTAACTCAAACACATATTCTTGTTAAAACAGATGCTTGTCAATAAAAATAAAGGCATATGGCTGTCTCGGCAAGATGTGTCTGCATTAGCCTGCAGGTGCGTGTGCGCCGCATTTTGGACGCCATCGGTTTGCATAATAATGAAGTACCCCGTTACGGATCTGAACAAATGCATCTTTGTAATTATTTGTTTAGGCGTGGGCCTGTGTAACTCGACCAATCTGCGTAAATCCCCACCGGAGGCAGAGCCGACCGGGTTTGATGCCCTCTCGGTTTTTCCACAGGTTGACGGCCCCTCAGATAGCAAATGAGGTCTCTTGTCAGTCGCCGCTCACCTGTACTAGAGAACCCGCACTCATGTTCCACATAATCATTAGTTGCGTGTCACAGGCACAAATCAAGTGGGCTGCGGACTGGGTCGTGTTCCTCGTGCCGGATAGCACCCCGAGCGAAAACGAATGTGAAAATGCCCGCTGTCCCAGTCACAGGATCGTTTTTCCTCCCTCCCGCTCCTTCCCGTCGCCTCCTTGTCTTCGCCTGCCAGGTCCAACACCGGTAACAGGTGGGCCGCATGCCTCTCGCCCTCCCAAATGCCAAGGGCTTTTGGGTCAGTTTCTCCACGTCGAACCAAACCTGGTAATTTGGCTGCGAGCGTCAATTCTTCTTTTGCCAAAGGAATGGCTGCACAAAAGATGTGACGAGCTATGAATGGAGCGGAGGAACAATTGGATGAAAGTAGAAGGGATGGGCAGAGTGTAAGAAGGGGGTTGTCAAACGAGGATGTTATTATAGAGTGGCCGTCTGTCTTTCTTTTTAAGACTCCATCTCTCTCTCTCACTCTTTCTGGTTTTGGTCTTCAGCACTGCCAGAGGTCAGAGAGTGAGGTGGGCGGGGGTGGCGGCGACTGCACCCCTTTCGTGACTTTTATCAGAAGAAGAGATTCCTTATACATTTTGTTTCTACTGGAAGCTTGTGTGTCTCGTTCTTCTTTAAAAGAGGGTGGAAGAAAAAAAAAACCTCCCTCGCCAGACTGAATGTGCTTGTCTTCTCAGCGTGAGTGTTTAATCTTTTCAGGGTCCTGAATTGGGCCACTGAATGAGACCGGGCTCCTTCCCGCTAGGAGCCGTCGGCCTTATTCTAAACCGCTAATCGTTGAGCAAACACAGCAGTGTTCGCACTCCCATTCCTTTCTCTTACACCCACCACAATATACTGCAAACTTCTTTTTCTTCTTCTTTTTAAACTTTCCCTGTTTTTCTGTCGCTCTTTGGGCTTTTATGACAACCCCCACCCCTCCCAGACAGCCATGAGAAATTGCTCTGACGTGGGATTGAGCGCTGACGTGGGGAGAGTGGTGTTTGAGAACTCTGTCATTTCACGGGGTTTATTTCCTACATCATTTGAAGAACCCCCTTTATTTTTATTTGTTCCTTTTTTTTTAATTTTTTTTTTTATATACACCCATGGGTTGTGTTTGTTTTTTAATTAGTTTGTCAGTTTCCTGGCGCATCTGTGGCTTCATATGACTGTCGTCTATATCTGTGGATTTAGAGCTTCGCCAATATTGTCAGCCCCATGCTGCTAACCTGAGGAGGCGGAAGAAGGGCACTGGCATTTGATGCAAAATAAACAGAGTGATTTGTTGGGTTTTGTTGTGCCATTGGCTGCCTCACTGAAAAGTTTTATTTACTCCCCTGTTCGCTTGATTTGGTTGGGTATTTGCTCGGCACAAGGTTTGGCCTTTCCGACTGCGGGTGTTCTCTCCCTGCTTACGGTTTACAGCCGGTGGTGGTCACGTTAAAGCCATGTAAACCTTCTCTGCTGGCCTGAGGAACCACGCGTACCTTGGTGCATATGTGCTGGGACCGTCAAAGCCTTAACACTGCGTTCAGACCCAAAGGGGTTTCTAGGAACGTTCTTAATTTTTGGAGGGTAAAATGTTACCTAATTTGTATATTTTAGCTGAAATGCATTGAGACTTGCATTGATCTGCAAGTGCAAGTCTCAGCATAATATATTCAATACAAGCAAAATGCTCTGTAGTGTTGGATTGTTTTATAGATTATTTGTTTTACACATACATATAACTGTTTAAAAAATGGTAAAATACTTTTTTTTTTTTTTTTTTTTTACAATTTTGACTGCTTCCCACTATTAAATCGTTATTTTAGTGGCAAGGGTTAAACTTTTGAGGAAGTGAACACAGCTATACAAGTAAAAACAATGGTGTTAACAATGGTGGGTGTGTGGCTAATCTTAATTTCTAAAGGTGGGAGTAACGTAGAAACAAATAACTTTTGTTTTGTGAGGACTCTAGAGAGTTACAAGTAATTAGTAACTAACTGCCAAAAAGGAAGGGGCAAAAGCATTTAATTGCAGTGTGCAGTAAGTACGTAGCAACATGTCATGGATTACGACTCTGTGATGTCGATTCTGTTGAATAAATTGCTAATTTCTTCTTTTTCTGTCTTTTCATGTCTCCCTGCTTTACAGAGGAAGCTGCTGGCCATCTACCTCCATAATGACGAGAGTGTGCTTAGCAACGTTTTCTGCTCCCAGATGATGTGTGCCGAGTCCATTGTCTCTTATCTGAGCCAAAACTTCACCACATGGGCCTGGGATGTCACTAAAGAAGCCAACAAAGCCAGGTAGGACATCCCGCGCCAGTTCTCTCCTCCTCGCTCACGCTGAATTCCTCATATCCATTGAAGTCTGGTGAGGGTTGTAGGGATTTTCACGCCGAATGGATAATATCTTAATAGGTGAAATTTCACCCTCCTCCCTCCTGCTGTAACCCCTCCTCCTTTTCTTCCCTCCTTTCCCTCTTTTCTTCATTGGGAGTGTTAACAAAAGCAGTTGTGTTTGCACTCTGAGGCCCCAATTGGGCAATCTGTTCTAATCTGGACCAATAATGGCTCAGTGAGGCAAGAGGCTCAGAAGGAGGCTCCCGTCATTTCATCAGCCCTGCCGAGATCTTTTGCTCTTCAAATCTCCGCCAACACTTCAGCTCCGGCCGCATTGATGAACCAAAACAGAGCACGGCCCGACGCGTCAACGCATAACAAGTGCCCTCCATGTTTGAGACGGCCAGTTGTTTTTAGTTGGTTAAAACCCCACCAGTCCCAAGCAGTGGCCCAGGTGCACGTGAAGGTGGAAGGGCCACGGCCGGCATCCAGATGGAGACTTGATTAGGGCTCAGCAGCAGGCCTGGCTCCGGGGCAGGGCACAGCACTTTCCCTTCCACTAGGCTTCACCGCTAAAGCCCACCCCCTGGAAGGAGACGTTTAAGAAAAGATGTGATTGGGGAGGGATGTGGCTAGGGGGACAGGCTCAGGCCCACTGACCCCACTGCTGTTTGATTTCCTTTCGGGCGGCGGCGAGGCTTTTTGGAAAGGGGGGGTATTCCTGCAGCTCACTCAGCTCTCTTTCTCTTTTTAGCTTTTTGCCCCAGCTGAGTCTTTTATTGCAGATTAAAGGCAGGCAACATCTGGAGCTTTTCAGAGCGCTCGCCGCTAAACACTTTTTTTTTTTTTTCTTGATCGTTCGTAAATGCGCACACACACACGTGCGCACACACTTTTTTTTTTTCCACCCACATTCTCACGCTCCCAGGTTGAGCTTGACTGAGTGGTGATTGGCATTAGTGACAGTGGCTATTAAAGCAGCATACTAACTCCCTCAGCCCCGGTATGTTAAAAGCAGCCCAGGAATTCTCACCAGCCTTTTATCTTAATTGATTAATTATGCATAAAATCAGATCTGAGAACTTTGTGCCAGTGTAATTGTCACCCATGGGAAATACATGTAAAACTCCACAGTGACACCTAAATGCATACATTTGATTAACTGATATAATTTCTGCATACTTTGTGAGCTATGCACGGGCAATTTTTCGAGTGATTGAGCAATTCAAACTTTCAGTTTGAATTATCACACAGTTCACGCTTTTAGAAAAAGTGGCATAAATAAGGTTTTCCGATGTACCATGTTTTTCCCCATAAAATTGTACTTTTTAAATAGATTTAGAAGTGATCTTTTATTTTCTAATGATTTGTGGAATACCATGTTTAAGAAGTGGCAAAAATTATTAATGCTTTTAATAAATGTATTTAATAATAAAAAAAAAATCCATTTTAGGTTATCATTCTAAATGAACCTGGAATTTCTGTGTACTATAATTTCCGTTAATGATTGTCATGTGAATTTGAGCATCTTCCTTTTTAAGACTAAAACTCATTAGCACAGAAAGTATCTTTTTGCCTGTTGCATCATGCGCAGCTCACCTGTCGGCTGGAAGGTGTTCAGTCACACCGGACTGTTTTGAGTTTGACTCGGCCTGACAGCTTGGGGAAACATTATCATTCTAATGTCTGAGGAGTGAGCCTGACATGTATTGATTGTGTCATTTTCACCACTGCAGCGACCTTCATCTGAACTCATGAAATCAGAGCAGGTGTTTCCTCACCAAAAAAAAGAAGAAGAAAAACATCTCCCTCAAGGAAGTTCTCACATCTGGGTTCTTATTCTAACCTGTAATTATTCTGCTAATGTTGTATTCTACCCGAATCACCCAAACCCGGTTTCCTACAGGTCTGCAGTAATTTGGTTAATTCCTTTGTTGTTTGTAACAGGAGCTTCGTCAGGGTGTTGGGTTGACTCTTAAGTTGCTGGCTAGGAATGGCTTAGTCTCTGTACTGTTTCACTGGCCTGAGCAGCTTGGGTTTCTCCAGAGCCTTTTGGCAATTGTCCTGCTGTACTGCAGGACTGGTTAGAATTACGCAGGGTTCCCATTGTTTCTGGTCAGGCCCAGTTTAGATCCTTCCTAACCCAAATAGGGCAAAGAAAGGCTAAAGAACCGGGTTTTGCGATAAAGACAGGGCCTGGGTATTGTCGTTGGTCCTGATAATAGTAGGGGTGTGTTCGCTAGCCTGCAGCCCTCTCCTCAACCCCTTTTTTGGGCAGTTTCCAGGTTGTGACAGACAGGAGTTTGTGTTTTTGCTCTCTTTACTTTTCCCACAAACAGTAAACGATGGTAGTGGTTTTAATAAATGGTTTTTGGACTTGTCTCTGCCATGTGCAGTTTTAAAAAATATGTTATAAACCCACAAACGCACTGTAGCACGTGACATAACATGCACGTATTCTTCACACCACTGTTTCCACTGTAGTTTTTGTCTTTATAAATCTATATTTTATTTCATTATTTCTCTTTTCTCGTACGCTCCTAGACAGATGTTTTTTTCTTCTTCTTCTTCCTTCCACCAACTTTGAAAATTCATGATGGCTAATGAATAAGTCCATGCCATTCTCCTCACTCTCTACTGTTCCCCCTGACCTGCTCACGCCCAGACGTTCCATTACTACTTTATTTTACCAGCCAGTTATTAAAGCACATCTTATTAAAAGCAGAGGCGGGGGAGACTAATCTATATTTGCAGTCAGTCTATAGCGCTTCATTAATATTATGACATTTACAGTGAGCCCGGAGGCTCTGCCTGCTACCCTTTTCCTTCGCTTGAAATGTTAATTTAAAAGTTCTGTCTTTGTAATGGAATAAGAAATCCTCGCTGCCCTATCAAATTCATCACGACTGGTGAGGAATACTAATTTCTGCTGCTCAGCCATTGTTAGCGGAGGGCGACGAGTCTGCGGGAATAAAAGGCAGAATTGGTTTTAAAGTCCCTTAATGCACTGGGCCTGTGTGTGCCTTCCTCTGGAGTTAGATGTTTGAAGATACCCCCCTCCTCCTGCTCATCTTCTGTGCCCCCCGTCTTTCTTGTTTTCACCCCCTTTTTCTCCCCTTATTTTTCTTTTGTAGACTCCTCACCATGTGCACACGGCACTTTGGCAGTGTGGTGGCACAGACCATCCGAACGTATAAAACCGATCAGTTCCCCCTACTTCTAATCGTCATGGGCAAGAGGACATCAAACGAAGTTTTAAATGTCATTCAAGGTAATGAGCCCAACTGCAATTAAAACCTCTTCACACCCTGTCGCTGCTCTTAAACATCGGACCTTTGAGAACGAGGGAAAAATATGAAGTTTGTGTAAAAGTGTGTAATTTTCATGCATAAATGTATGTGTGTTTAAGGTAACACAACAGTGGACGAATTGATGATGAGGCTAATGGGGGCGATGGAAATTTTCACAGCCCAGCAGCAAGAGGACATTAAAGATGAGGTGAGAGGAAGAAGGAAATGAGATGGGCAATCTAAAGCCAGACACAGAGCTAGTCAGAAGCCACTGTGACACACGGGCATGCTGGGACATTGGGATGTATTGAGGACACCACACAGCCTAGACAGGAAAGAACATTACAAATGCCCACTTTTGTCTGAGATTAAAAAGCAAGCAAACCATTCAGTTGCCATTTGACTAAAGGGTGACCTGTCTGCGGTATTCACAGGACAAGCAGGGTACGGACTTTGTGCACTTATAGCCTTTGCAGACTCTGCCTTCTATAATCCAATATAAACACAACAAAAGAGACTTAAAAGCGTTACACTCCCAAAAGAGTGTAAAACAATGACACTGTGACTTTCATCTTTAGACCAGCGAAACCAGACAGTAACAAGAGCTCTCTGTGCACCACAGGAAAGTGGCCATTGTCACCCAACTACTAACCAGTTCTGTAGGCACAATTCCACAGTGAAAAGCCAGGGTAGATTATAATACATTCTTTACTTTAGAAATACAATATTAGAGAGAGAGAGAGAGAGAGTGTGTGTGTGTGTGTGTGTGTGTGTGTATATAGAGAGAGAGTATTTCTAAAGTAAAGTATGTATTATAGTGTATTTCATCTACCCTGGCCTTTATATAGATATATAATATATATATATATATACTATATAGTAAATTATGCTATATATTTTTTTGGTATAAAATAATATATATATAGTGTGCATAATATATAAATTTGTTGAACCGGTTTCAGACTTTTTCAGTTTGTATATAAGCTGGAAGCAGACATGTACTTTACACATGTAAACCTAGACGTGTATAAACAAGCGCTAATCTGATCAGGTTTCCAGCACTAATTGGGCCATATGTTTCTCTCATAAAAGGTCAGTCCTGATTTATGGGGGAATGACTGAATGTCGTTCATGTGTTCTATACCATCTTATTTAAAAGTAAATTGGTGAATTTTCTTTCCCATGCCATCCACATTAATCAATTGCAAAATTTGATGTTTTAGTATGACTAATCAGCTAATTGTCACTCTTTGCTACATTTAACATTTAATGACTGATTTAAATAATCATAAATCTGTTAGTATTACATGATGTACAGGATGAAAATTCAAAATCTCGAAAATTGGAGAGAGTATCTGAACACCCAGTGCATATTAGGGTGGTAGTAGCCTAGTGGGTAACACACTCGCCTATGAACCAGAAGACCCGGGTTCAAATCCCACTTACTACCATTGTGTCCCTGAGCAAGACACTTATCCCTAAATTGCTCCAGGGAGACTGTCCCTGTAATACTGATTGTAAGACACTCTGGATAAGGGCGTCTGATAAATGCTGTAAATGTAAAATGTAAATGTATTAGAAAATGTGGAGTTAGTTTTTGTCATTTTGCAAACCATGGCTTGTGGACTTACTGGAACTACTGCAAAGCAATGTCCAACACTTTTTTTTTTTTTTCTTCTTTGCTATAAAAGATATATCACAGTAGTTTTTTTTCACTTTACAGCACTGTACAGCTCACAGCACTAGTAGAGAGAGCAGAGCAGGCCAATTTCAAATACAATCCACTGCTATACAGCTAGATAATTGTTCTCTGGTCCCAAATTAAATTCTGTCTCTGTGTAGTTATACAAGTCCAATAAAAGTCATAGATGGGGTGTTAGAAAACCTCAAGTCACAGGTTCAAACCAGTGTCCCTATCAAGACACCGAGTGTCTCCAGCGGGACTGTGCCTGTCACTACTGATTGTAAGTCGCTTTGGAAAAGGGCATCGGATAAATTCAATAAATGTAAATGGAGCTGGAGCATCCACTTTCAGTTGTAATTGAGAAAGTTGTGTAGTTTTATCACCTCAGCAGACATGCCCTCCACTGTTACCCTTCTTTTGTCTTTTTAAGATTATATAAAGGTAAAGGTATAAGTCTGAGAAAAGCTTTGTAATAATTATTTGTATCTTTTTATCCAGTACTGTTCTGATCTAGTTACAGACATGGAGGCTTTGTTGGTCCCAGGGGTAAATTTGTTTATCATTTACAGTACCGCTGTTACTGCACCCATGTATGTGTGTCAAGCCTGAGCGTAAATGAAATTCATTAACTGCTGCTGCACGCAGGTGTTGAGTGTGTTGGGAAATGTTGATGCACGAGGTGGGATTGCCTCTGGGTGACACAGGGTGATGTGATGTGTGTAGACGTCCCTGCCTCTGAAGCTTGCTGTTTATTTTGACAGCTAGGACATTCGCATGGGAAGCCATAAAATTATTAAAGTGCAGATGGCAACAGAGAATAGGTGTTCCAGTTCTTGAACATGTTCATTAACATGTCTCAGTGCCAGTTTGAGCTGTATACCTACTTGTCAGGTGTGGTCGAGGCTGTTTTTTTTTCATAATGCCAGATAATGAAATAGTATATGTATGAGTTAAGCACCCTCTAACTTGAGGATTAGTTTATAAATTGGAGCATTTGTATCACATTACAAACCATTCATATAAACATTCCTCCTGGGTTTTACATATTGTAATGGTGGTGTTGATGTTCTTCACTAGCATAGTGTAAGGGTTTAGACATTTTCTTCCCATTAAAAAGCACTGTAAAAAAAAAAAAACAGTTTTCATGTGAGCCGGCATCGGAATGGGATAAGTGGAACATTTCTGTTGAACAGGGGTAGCCACAAAATGAACAAATGATTGGGAGTGGCAAATGTAGTCATGTTAATAACCACAGGAATGCCAGCACATATCCTGTGAATGCCACGTTGAGTCAGGCATCACTGGTGAACTCGGTGGGTCTTGAGATCACATTTTAACAAATTACAGAGTGAATTAAGTACCATGAGGTTAACATAGAAACTCTAGTTTAATGCATTTCCTTGTAAAGCATTCTGTGGTTGGTTTATTATAAATTATTATATTTTTTGAATATATACATTCATATGTTTTATGTACTCAACAAAATCACTTTTGACTCAATAGGCTTATTTTTGTAATGGTTGTGATGTCAATATTAAAATTTAACTGTAATGGTAGTTACTGGTAGTTATTACTACAGCTACATCTTCTAGGCATTTAATTAATTTACTCAGGGGTTTCGATGTATATTATGCCTACACAGCAGTTTACCTGGATCACAGTGGAATATGGCCTCTTATCCACTCAGAATTTTTAAATCAAGATTGTCCATTGTATAGGGAATAGTTTTTTCTTGAAATAACACAAAGCTGCAATTAATATAAAATATTTTTTCTTTTATGTTTGACCTCCATATTAGTGACCATTGTAGTAGTAAAAGTAGTAATCTGAAGTTCGAGCCCTCTGTGAGCCAATGACATGACGCTGTGTGATATCTATCTGTCTGACATTGCTGTTGTGTGTGTGTCTGTGGCATCGGACAGCTCACCGCCCCTACACTCCTCAGGCGTTGTGAGGCTCACTGTTCTCACACTCTTCCACTGGGGTTCGGTGTGTCACCAGTCAGTTCCAGACACTACAGCCATCTGCCAAGATCACAAACACATTCCTCACCGTCTGACATCAAGTGGGGAGGAGAGGGGAGAGAGAAGTTACTTTTCACTCATCATAGAGGAACTAACCTCTACTTCTTCCCAAATTTGGAATCTTTGAGGAGGAGTAATCTGGTATCAGATCAAATCATCTGATGAGGGAAAGTTGTCGTCTTTTTTCCCTCTATGTTTCTGTCTGAGCATACTTTCTTGGCATACCATGAATACCCTGTCTTCACATACTTCCACCTATCAAATCAACACTGTTTTGAAAAAAAGTCAACCTTCCCAGAGGTGTGGACCTTCACTGGTCACGATTCGATTAGATTACTTTTACAATTATTAATGCCTGGATTATAGATGCTTCGCGATGCAGCCCATAAATGTTCTACATTTACTTCACATGATGTTTTCAAATACGAGAGTTAAGGTCTTGTTAACCAGTGTGGTTTTGATTTGCTACAATAAACAGTCAGTATTGAATCCGTGCTCACCTGATGCCACCGGAAAAAAAAAAACGGATACAGTTTTTCTGCGAATTGGACCAAATCTAAAGCCACTTCCAGACCAAACGCAAGGCTTGCACTTCTTAAAACAGCGTGTTGAGCTCAGCGCGCCGCGGTTGCTGGGGGGCTCAGCACAAAAATATGCATGGTTTTTCTCCAGGTAAGATAATAGCATGTTGTAGACTCTGGACACTCAGAGACTGATAAGATCCGCTTTCCCTCCATTCCCGCTTTGATCTTATTGGTTGCGCAAAAATGCGTCACAGTGAATCCACAAGACGTTAAGCGTGTTGTTTTACAATTTATGATAGTTGTCTTCTTTTTAGTGGACGTCATAGCAGTTCAACTCTCTTCCTGCCTTTTCATGAATTCAACTGTCTTCAAACCATTAAGAATCGCTGGTCATTTTATGCTCTATGCTAATGATAATAATGAATTCAATTTGGATTACCTCAAAGGGACAGTGTTCATGTGTACAACCTTGATTTTTAAATGAAACGTATGTGTGGTCAGAGACCAAGAAAAGGGTTATTTCTCCAATTATTCATGAAATTTACAAAAACACGTAAGAACATCCAGTTGAATTGGATTTTGCCTTTTAGAATTTTGCTACATGTTTGCAGTCGCACACCGCGCAATGAGGAATGGCTCGCGTGCAACACCCAGCAGTTACACGTAACAACCTTTATTTTTGATGTGTGCCTCATTCATGCCATGTCCATTGTGCCGCGCGAAGCCCAGTACCCTCATTCATGTGTGTCCGTCCCTTTGATCATCCTCTGGGGTCCGTCCCGCTTCCATTCTCTCACCCCATTATGTGGCAGCACAAAGTCCAGGGCCCAGAAAAGATATTTCAAGTCTTTCAGTCTTTTGAAACAATGGGCTGAGCGAGCCTGAGCGCACAATAGAAACAGTACTGTTTCCTCTGCACTATAAAGCCATGTTCGAGCACAGCAGGTAGCAAAGCCAAAATAACCACAGTTCTTCAGCTAGCTTTTATTCAATCAATTCTAAGCCATTATATAGACCGTTCATACAGGTTTTGTTGTCTGACCTGCCTTGTTTTGTGTATTTTGTCTTTCAGGACGAGCGTGAGGCAAGAGAAATGGTGAAGAGAGAACAGGATGAGGCCTACCGTCTGTCTTTAGAAGCAGACCGCAAAAAGGTCAACCTTTTTGAGATCAACCAACTTAATATTTACTTTACTACTGTTTATAATGTACAGGGAAGTGTGCGTCATGGACTATTACGAGTTCTAGCAAAGAAATTGTACGCCTTTCTGCCATAATATTAATACTAATATTGAGTAGGTCCCCTTTTTACCACTGGAACAGCCCTGGCCACAGTCAAGGCATGGACTCCACTAGACAAAACAATTGCTTACTCACAGGCATAGTGTAAGCACCAAGTGTAAGTATTTGAGTGAATTTGCCCACAGAGTCACAGTATATCCAAAACTGCAGCTCTTTTGCAACGGTCCTGGTCTGCTGTGGTGAAGACCAACCAAGAGAGGTCCAATGAAAGTAAACCGGTGAAGCTGCAACAGCGTAATTTGTGGCCAAGGCTCATTGATGCACACGGGGAGAGCAGGCTGGCGCTTGTTATCAGACAAAACAGAAGAGCTACTGCAGCTCAAACTGCTGAAAAATCGCATAGCAAGATGGCAGGTACGGTATTGCCGTAAAGATGTACTCTCTTTCAGTGGGATAATGCACTCTGCAACAGCGCAAATTTGATTCAAGAACCATTTGAAGGGGGGAAAAAAGTTTGACTTGGCCTCCAAATTTTTAGATTTGCTCTTTAGATTTTCTGCAAAAACAAGTCCAGTCCTTTTCCAAACTTAAAGGACCTGACACGGTCCGCTTGGTTTGGCTTACCTTGTCCTCTAAAAGGTTACAAAAGTTTGAATGAGGGTTCTGGAATGAGTGAAGTGTTTGAGCAGTGTGTGCTCCAGGGCGCCACAGTGTTAACATGTAAAAATCATTGCCAGGAGGATGTTTTTGAAAGTTTCTGGATTTTGGTTGCAGAGGGAGGCACAAGAGAGAGAGGAGGCTGAACAAGTGCGTCTGGAGCAGATCCGCAAGGAGCAGGAGGAAGAGCGTGAGGTGAGACCTGGCCATATATTCCCGATTACCTGCTTCTGGACGCTGTGAAATTGTATTATATTTAAATCATCAGCAAAGGACAATGATACAATGAAGAATTTTATGAGTGAACAGGGTTGGGAGATTTCAACTTGCACAAACTATACGCCGCTGCAGAAAGCGTGTTTCTAATAAAGTGACCAAGGAATATACAGACACATACAAATACTACCAGTGTAAACTCTTATTATTCACTCTTTGTATACTCACTATTCATCAATTTGCTATTCTTCTCACAGCCATCTCATATGGCTGATCCTACCCACTGCTGTCTTTTTCTCTAATCTCTTAGAAATTAAGCCTTTGTGTTTTTGTTTGTTTTTCAGGATTAGCCTGGAAATTAAAAACATCTTATTTCATATTTGAGCTTTGTGTTTGTCCTGGGTTGTATATTTTTCAGTAATTAATGTTTTTGTTATCTTCTGTTTAATGATATATGACTGCACAAGCTCTAATAATACCAGCTTGCAGTTGGCACAGGGACCCGTGTACACACACACACACACACACACACACACACGCATACTTGCTCACAGATAACACACAGATGTTATTGTCTTCCTACTGTACACGCACGAGAATCCTGCTACTTGTATGAGTGCTGTGGAGGAACAAAAGGCTTGGGAGCCGCCCACAAAGCAAAACAATCAGAGCGAACTGAAGAGCAATGGTGCAGCGAGGGGTCCGGCGTTTTCACGTCTGTTTGCTCAGCAGCACGCAGCATGGAACGCCGGCCAGCCTGACATTCGTCACATTAGTTTAAACAGCCCCTGGACAAAGAAAAATGCGTCATGTCACGTTCGCCTCCACCAGCCACCTCCATTTTTCTAGCCTGGCCATTTACTAACTACAAAACAGACACACACAAGCACAAGCAACCTTTTGATACTCGGAAATGTGATGCCACCTCCTTGCAGGGTATCATTAAGGTTTTGTGCGCACACACACAAAGAAAACCCTGCATCATCGAATGCGGTGTTGGTGTTAAATATTGCTCAAACTGAATAGAACATGCACCTAATGGAAACATAATGGAGTTTTTTTTTTTTTTTTTTTTTTTTGCCATGAGATGGTATTTCAGGTGATCTGAAGGTGATATTTGTAAAACATTACAGTCGTTTCACAGTTTTTAATTGACATGTTCCAAATGTTGCTTTCGTTTTGCAGACTGTAATAGAAACACGGCTACAGACCTGAAATCACATCAGTGATCAGTGATCAGTAATGTCACACAAAGTGTTTCTCGGTGTTGCTTTTTGTTCAAACATGTATGTTACCGGCAGGTAGAATTTCATGTAAATTGATAAAATAACAAGATTTCGAAAAGGTTGTAGTTCGTGGAAAAGAGACGGGAAAAAAAAAAAGTCTCTGTGCTGCATTCGCTCCCTAAATGAATCCCGCGGGATACAGTCATGCCACCCCCCAACCCACACACACGTGGAGCGGAGTGACAGCCAGACGACCACAGCCTTCCGCTCCCGAAAACACACACACACACATGAAGATGTATTCCCCGTGCAGTCCCCCACCCACCCCCCCGCATTGTTCGTGTGCGTCTGTATAATGGAACGGTGAGCGTTTAGCCACCTGTACACCCCTCACACAATCGCGAAAGGAGCGGGGCTCTGTGAAAGATGGCAGGTAGATTAGCGGTGCTGGCGTGGAGGGGGACGGGGGGTCTTTTGCACACAGCTGTACGCGCCAGTCCGATATTGTGCGTGAGTACACAAATCAGCAGGACGTCACCAACCGACTCCCACAGCACCTGGAGAACGGCCAAAGCCGCTGTCACACACACACACACACACACACACACACACACACACACACACATTCAGGTAGTTCCTGTCGGGCTGGATGTGAAATGGAGGAAAACGCACTGCACGGCGTTGAAAGTTACAGATGAAAAGCGCGAGAGCATCTTTCCGCCAAGGCCCCGCCCCTCCTGCTCACTTGTTTGTTGTGCCCCCCCCCCCCCCCCCCCCCCCCCCCCCCCCCCCCCCCCCCCCTCTCGCTCACTCCGTGGCAGCCCAGGTCCCAGAGCCACGCTGCGGGGACTCCCGCCGGGCCCTTTACGAACCGCTCTCTTACCTGGGGGAGCGCGGGCGGCACACACCCGCACAAAATCTGCAGCTGCTAATGAGCTACTGTTGTAGACTTTTATCAAATATAATTGCATTACGGCCTGTAAATAAAGCTGGCGCGTGTTGCCACAGCATATGCTGCCCAGAGTCAAAACAGGACTAACAGGCTGGGGGGGGGCTGGAGTCCCGCGGGTGGCAGCCAGCGCTGCTCCCTGACCCACGAGAGCTGACTCCAGCCGACGTTCTACCATACTTACGTTTTGTGGGTGTTGTCAACACAGGCAACAACTGAAAGTGGTCGAATTTAGCTGATGCAGATGCTTGGGGATCAGTTGTCCGTACTGCCCGGTGTGTCACCTGTGTACAGGTCTAAAAAGAGACAGCAGCCACATTTTTGATAAATAATTGGGTTATGTGTGCCACGTTTTTATGTTCTTTAATAAAATACTAATCTCATTTGAAAATGTATAAAGGGGAAATAAAAAAAATCAAAGGTACAGTAATGCAGTGTGCACCTACTTAAATAGGGTAAAACACCAGAAGACCCAGGTTCAAACCCCACTTACTACCATTGTGTCCCTGAGCAAGACACTTAACCCTGAGTGTCTCCAGGGGGGGACTGTCCCTGTAACTACTGATTGTAAGTCGCTCTGGATAAGTGCCGTACATGTAAATAGTCAGCAACTAATGGACATGGAACAGCCGCCACGTTTTCTTTAATACTGGTGTGTGTTGTGCTGATTTTCCTATATATTTCCTGTATTCCTATAAGTGACGGCAGCTTGATTTGCAGTCATTTTAACGTAATCTCCCCTCCTTCCATCCAGGCCATCCGCCTCTCGTTGGAACAGGCACTGCCCCCAGAACCCAGCGAGGAGGGCGGCGAGCCAATTAGCAAGCTGCGCATCCGTACACCCAGTGGAGAGTTCCTGGAGCGCCGTTTCCTGGGCGGCTGCAAGCTCCAGGTCCTCTTCGATTTTGTGGCCTCGAAAGGATACCCGTCTGACGAGTTCAAGCTACTGACCACCTTCCCCCGCAGGAACGTGAGTGACTACGCCACGCACACTTTCCTTACCCGCCGGTCGCATGCCCACTCTTCATGCCCACCCATCTGCAGGCCGGCCCACGTCATGTGACTGTAGCATCTCCGCGGGAAGAGAAGAGTGTTAATAATTGGGCCGCTAATTCCGCCGTGTGGCTGGGAGTTTCGTAGCTCGCCATAATCCCCGCGCGCCCGCCAAGTGTGACTGTACAGATAGTTGGAGGACGGCAGATTAATTAAAAGCCACGGCGGTCTAATGAGCAGCCTGTTTTTCTCTCTCTCTCTCTCTCTCTCTCTCTCTCTCTCTCTCTCTCTCTCTCTCTCTCTCTCTCTCTTCTTTTCCGCTCTCTTTCTTGGTTAGTGTGTTTGTGTGTGTACCCCCCCCCCTCCGGTCCTCGAATCCACAAGTGCATTTGTAATTTGGCAAATATTAATTAGGGTCCTTTGGATGCAGAAAAGAACACTGGCTACTTAGGATACAGTCAGCGGTATTCTCGTCGGTCCCGGCGCTCGGGCGCGCAGTTAGCCGCAGCTAGTGGCGTAATTAGCAGGCCGGGCCGGGCTAGCGCTGCAGCAGGTAGCTAATGAGCACGGCCTCAACTACCTGCTTAATTTGACGCATGGAAACAAAAATGGCATTTCCATTAATCGGGGGGGAAGTGTGCAGACCTGCCCAGGCAACCTGGCATGCGAATCTGTGGGGAAAACACACACACACACACACACACACAGAGACAGAAAAACACATTTCGCATATCCGCACAGCTCGAACCTTTGGTTGACGGGCAGCGCTGCTCGTTAAATCGAGCAAACAGAAAAAGAGGGGGAACAGATAGGCGAGGGAGGAAATGTATCTTGTAGCGGGGAGAAGTTTTGCGGGGAGGCGGCCTGCGGCGGCGAGGCTTGCCAGTGTTTGTGCATCTGAACACAGCGCCCAGACTAATCCTCCAGCTCGCTCGCTCTAATTAAAAGCATCTCATCCCGAGTCTCCCGGTTTTCCTCCGAAGGGGATTAGGGGATGTACGACTATTGCATTTCTAATTCTCCACAAATGTTTAAACGGCCTCTCGCCATCTCTCCTGCATCAGGAACTCAGATAATCGCTGGCGATAAGAGAAAGACATCAAATGTGAGAGAGTTTACTAAAAATAAAAGAAGGCAAAAGAGAACAAGACGGAGTAACAGAGTAGAAGAGGGAGAGAACTAGTGACTGAGTATCTTTTGTCGTTTGCGCCCGAGCCAGTTCGGTCTTTTTTTTTTTTTCCATCGCCTCCTTTTTTTAATTGAAGCGGGGGGGGGGGCGGCCGGTGCCAGGCCTGGCTGTTGTGGGGCTGTGTGGACAGCTGTGCTCCGACCAGACTTCACCCCCCCCACCAACCTTCCCTGAACAAATGCTTACTTCAGATATTGATTTGGACGAGTTGGTGCCACGCAGTACAGCCAACAGAATGCACGGCCTGTAATATTAATATGCGACGACGACAAAAGGATCCTGCAATATTTACATTAGCAATTGTTGGATTCTTTCAATGTCGTTGCATATTATTACTATTCAAACAAGCAACATTATAGCGAATCTTTGATCTTTTTTTTTTTTTTAAATAACAACAAATCAATAAATAAAAATGGCAGATTTTTTATTACATTTTTTGTATTTATTTAATACATTACGAACAGCTGGGACATTTGTCCATAACATTTTACCGTGAGAAAACCTTTGCTTTAATACTCCAGTTACATTAACTAAGATTAATTTCATATTATTGGCCGAATGCAATACTGCTGGTCTGACTTCCTTTATTTATTATGATATTTTCTCCCAGGTTTCAGTGGATTTTCCTCTGCTCGGTTTTAATGGGTTTAGTAGATACTCAAAACCCCTCCAGTCTTCTGCTGTTCTCCTTGTTTGTTTTCTTTATTACTTGTCTTGGGTAGAAGGGCCCACCGCCTCTTCCTGTTTGTGTCTTGCTGCCTTAAACCAAAGGAGTAGAGGCGGGAAGAGGTAATAAGATAAGCCGCAATATCTTTAACTTTTTATTACTCTTTATACTCCCATCATACGCTGAGATCAGACAGAAGCAGGAGGCCTTTGGCGCCTCGGCGGTTCTGGTGGCGGGTCAGACCCCACATCCTGTGCTTCAGGTGCAGTATGAAAAGTGAACGCTTACCCTTACCCACAATGCACCTGTACTGTTTCCCGAAACACCCCACACGTCAATAAACGTACTGACCGTGTAAGCTGCCGAGTACGTTAGCGAGCATGTTTTTTTGGCTCGGGTTTGTAGGGTCCGATCCCTCCGGGACCGCCGCCCCTTTACGACTACGGCACCCCCGCGCCCGTCAGGCCCCTTCGCGGTGCTTTTGAAGTGAGCCTTGTTCACGCCCCTCGTGCACCACATGTTGTCATCATTCCTGGAAGCAGATAATGATCCCCCACTGCTTTTCATAATTGGCCAAATAAACACTCGCCGGCAACAGCATGTTAAAAACAGACAAACCTATTTCACTTTTAATTAAGTCAGTTCATTAAAAATGTGTTGTTTCGTCACAGAGCAGGTTTTTTTTTCATATTATTATTTTTATTATTATGATTATTGTGTCATGTCAGACCCCTACCCTGCTCTTTTGGGTCTGTGCTAATGAGCTGACTTGCAATATTTCTTCGACTGTGTTTTTGAATCGTTGTTCCGCGCTCTGTACACGCCGTCCCGAAGCTTCAGTCTTTACATGTAGCCCGTCATCAATTATTAATTATGCCATTATAGCAAATGACTCAAATATTTGCATGTCAATCAGAGAACTGTACATTAAATAGTCATGGAGTCAGGGCTCATTATTGAGCGTTCCTGCTGTCCGGGACGTGGGGACGTGGGGACGCGGGGACGCGGGGCAGGGAGATGTTTGTTTGGCCTCGGTGTGAGGCCTGAGAGGATGAGTTTGTCTGAGCTTTAGAGGATTACCTGCCATCAGCATCTTTACGGCCGGAGAGAACACCCGGCGAGGGGCTTTACTCGCGCCGCGCCGCTCCCTAATGACCCCTTCAGAGTTCTGCAGCTGTGGCATTACGCGAATGTTAAATTACCCACGATCCCTCGACTTCGACTCCGTTTCCTCCGTAAAACTGGCCGAGCTGTGTGTGTGTGTGTGTGTGTGAGATGATTGTAATTGGGAAGGAGGCGGCGAGTATAAAGACTGGAAGGTTATCAGGACGAGAGGGGAGCAGCAACAACAGCTTTGTTTGTTGACAGATGCTTCGGCGCTTATGGTCCGTTAATTGGATGACAATGTAAACACTCACCATCGCCGGCGCTCTCCGGTGACAGTGTGGCACCTTGTTTCTCTCTGTTTTTCTCTCTCCCCCCACCACCTCTTATAAAGGGAACAGTCATAGGTGCTTTTTGCTAGTCCCTTGATAGGAAGGCGAACCGACACACACACACACACACACACACACACCTCATTTGCTGGTACCTGATGCTGTGGTGTTGTCGCAGCCTCGCAGGTTCATTTTCATCGCTGGCATTTGTGCAACACTTCCGCGGAGGTGGCGAGAAGCCAGCACACCCTTTTTTCGGCGGGTGTGAGCACATTTGTTTAGCGCTCCGTCTTGCCTCTCTCCTGCGCCGCGTTGCACCGTCACCCCCCCCCCTCCCGCCGCGGCCCTGTGGCCCCGGGTCATGCTGGGAAATGATTTGGGTCCCAGCGACACTTCAGATGAGTGTGGGGCAACAGAGCTGAAGTGCTTACGCTGGTGTGATGTCGCCCCTCTCCCCCGGGGAGCTGGAAATCTGCAGCGGAGAGCAATCAGCCTTCCGCCCAATGCCGTACCGCCATGGTAAAGTGCAGTTACTTTCGTTTTGGGGGGCACAGATGGTCATGAAACATTGTATTATGGGTAATCCCATTTCTAAATTAGTTATGGCTAAATTAGATCTGGCCACTGGATTATGTCTTTCCTACTTTTCCCTTTTGGTTCAATAACGGCAAATTAATTAATTATTAATTATGAGAGCCACTGGTGGGGATGACACAATGGCAATTCAATTCTTCAGTGTTTCTGCCCATAATAAGTATTTTGCACACACTGATTAAACCTATCAATTAATATCAGACAAGATAAAGATTATTATTCTCATTATTATTATTATTATTATTATAAGCCTTTAAAACTGTCTCACATCATTTGGTGTGAGATTTGCAGGTTTGATATCATCTTTGCGGCCGAGTGGCAGAAAGAAGTCTTTGGACGGAAGACCTTTGTGTGGCAAAAGCCGCAGTTGCTACATTTTACATGTGGGGTTTGTGACACCTGCCCGTTTCATTCGTCTTCTGATCATCAGAAGCATTATGTTGAAATGAGGGGAGACAGTTGAGACCGGGATTTACACACAAAGTGAAGTTGCTCGCAAAGGTCAGCAAGTTGCGCACACAGCCGGGATTTGGCTTAGATGCACCTTTCATTGATCATTTCATTGATCCATTGACACCAGTAATTAACATTCCAATTCCCTGATATTTTGGTTTCCAGCTGTTCGGTTTTATCCAAATAAGAAAATATCACTTTGGCCTGGTCATCCAGTCCAACCCGACACTAAATTAGCATAATTGTGTATAGTCTGCACACATAGGATCAAAACAGTGTTCACTGTACAAAAAAAAAGTCTTTCTGACATCACACGCTTCACTGGTATTCTGACAGCAGGTTAGACGCCTGGGTAGTCTGACCACAGCACCATCGCTTTTTTGACCGTAGAATACAGTGGGGATCTTTGTACATTTCAGCTCATGGATCGAGGCAACTGCCTGCATTTCCCACCCGGTCACAACGACCCTGGTCCCCAGCGTTAAGAGTCTGGACAGATTTATGAAAGGTCATATGGATCCGGGGTTTAGGCTTTATTGGCTTCATAGATTCTCCAGTCAGTGTTGAGAGATGTTCTTTGACTGTTTCTGCTCTCAAATTTCAGGATGTACAGATTTAAAAAAAAAAAAAAAAAAACGAAATTCCATACCCCTGTGTATTCCTGCCAATCCCCTGCCCTCGCTGCAGCTCGGACACAATGGGACAAGTTGATGAGGCCGGACCGCGACCTTTGTGCGCTCCCTCCGTCAGTGTTAATTACTGTCCTGTGGGCTTATAAAAGAAGTTATAATCAGAGGCTGTCAGGCCGATAAGCCCGGCTCTGTCCTGCTCTCTGGCCCTCGCTGCTGTGGGAGAAGAGGGGCGTGAGCTCAGGTGTGTAAGGGGACACTGGGAGACCATTTCTTCCCATCAGCCTGCGGTCAGGGGGTGCAGGGTCGTTGAGCTCGAATTCTTGGAAGAAGCAAAGAGTTCTGGTTAATTCCGGTGATTTGAGTATTAGCGATATAGGGGACTTCTTTGGCCTGGTGACATGTCCTTAAGAACTGGGCCGTCCATTAATGGCCAGATCTGTACACAAAGAGAAAGTAGATTATTGCCCACGTACTTAGACACTGACAAGAATAAATAACAATTTAATCATTTTACTTCTGTATACCAGTCCGTTACCAGTCAAAGTGTTGCACGCACCCACTCCTATGGAGACGTAAGATGGAGCTATTTTGAAGAATCCAATATAAGAAATATCAGGAGATAGTGGAGTAGGTTTGATGAATCTGCCTCTTTTTACCTTCATTGCTGCTTTGTTCACCATTGACATCATCAAAAGCCGCTTCATGAGATGCTCGTTAACACGAGTGAACGATAAGTTGGAAACCAACCCCGCGGTGGAGGGGAGAAGCCGAGCGTGCAACACGCTGCCGCCACCGCAGGGAACCGCGATCCTCCTGCAGGCCTGGATCGATGGAGGGCGGCACGCGGCAGGTTCAGCTCCGCACTAGGCAGGGTTAAGCGGCTCACTCTGCTCCACCTGTAGGTGTTTAGTAAGATGTCTGACCACCTTCCGCTGTAGAGCGAGTCGTTTAAACGAAAAGGAAGGTGGAAACGGAGAGAAGAATAAACCCGCTTTTCTGTTAATGCTCTAGTCTATTATGTCTTTATAATAATTATCAACAGGAGGCTTTAAGTATGTAGGAATGCATTATAAAATTAGGTCATTTCATTATTTTCCTACGAACAAATGCTCATCATTTGATTGGCCAGAAAGCCTCGAGGTCGTCATGGTTGCCTCTGGACACGCCCAGGCTCATATTGCGTGAATTTGATTTTGATGTTTCCTCTCTCGTCCCCAGATCACACAGTTAGAGCCAGCATCAACTCTACTGGAGGCCAAGCTGTTCCCTCAGGAAACACTCTTCCTGGAGGCGAGGGAGTAGCACTGAGCCACGTGTTGAAGGAGGGACTGGAGAGGAGAGTAGGGAGGAGTCCCAGCATGGTCCCAGCGTGGTCCCAGCGTGTCCACAGAGACCTCCAACACACACACACACACACACACACACACACACGGACACGTTTTTGTGCGTTGTACATGAATGCCTAGTGTACAAGTCAGCACATAGAAACTGTTCACAAGCACACAGTTAAAACACACACATACACACACACACACACACACACACACTCTCCCCCCACTTCAGTTGCAGTGTCATGGTATTCTGTGCCCCACTCATTTAAGTGATGATGAGGATGATGGGAAAAAAAATACACAGTGAGAGTGAGAGATGTGGAGCCTTGCGGGGAATTCACACTCAGGCTGCTTTTTAGACTTTTTGTGCTGACATATGGAAGCCAAGAGACGTGTTGGAGACGACCTGAACCTTCACTCTACCTGCTGACCCTTCCAAAACCCAGAGCCCCCCATCTGCCTACTGAGGATGACCTGGGTTTTAATCTTCATCACGCTACAACTGGTTGCCCAGTTTTTTTTTTGTTTTGTTTTTTTTCCTGCTCCTTTTTAAGTTTGATGCTGTATTAGTTTTAGTTTGACATAACATTATATAAAATATCTATGAACATTTTTCTGTGTGGACCATCACTTTAATATCACATTCATTTAAACAGTGTTAAATAACGGATCATCCGGTTTCAATGTTCTTTCAACGTAATCCTGTTCTTACGTCTGATTAAACCACACGCCTACTGGCCCAGAAAACATGTTTTGGGTCCAATGATGTGCTTTTTAAGTCATATTTTTCCAGACCATTCGTTCACATGGGTTATGGAATATGAGCCTTTTAATGTGAGATTTTTTCCAAACATTCATATTCAGGAAATATTAATGTAGAGTTGTGCAGGTTAACATTTTGCTAATGGGAACATTTGCCGGAAAGCAGATCCTGCGCCATGGAAATCCGCTCGTTCCAGGGTTCGGGCCTGATCCTGCCGCCATATGGGGAGAACCGTGATATGTGACGACCAGAAAACAGATTATTTGGTGGGCACGGGCAGCAGCACTTCTGTGTTCTGGTGCTGGAGAATATCCGGTGATTTGGAGCGGGTAATCCCTAAAGCCTGTCGAACATTTCTCCCCCTGAATCTGTTGCTTTCCTCCGCGCTTCCTTTTGCACGTAGGTGAGGGTCTTTTTCTGGAAATGGGCTGGACACCTTCTTCTCGGATTGAGGAGGATCTGAGGAACTTTTTTCGAGGGCCCTTGGCAGAGACGCTTTTACGGATTAGGGCCTTTAACCTCTTTTTATTTGTAACCTTGTCCTCACTAGTGCTCTTGAAGGCGTGAGGAGCGGATGATCAGTTTAGTCATGGGCAGCAGAAGTGGGCAAAGGACCGTTTCGCAGGTCATTCTCTCAAGCTACTCGAGGTAAAGAAAGAAAAGAGAAGCTAATAGCCGTGTCTAACACCCACTTTCCGCCGCGCTCGGGATGGTCGCAGCTCCACGGCCCCACAGCCTCCATCTCCAGCCTCCATCTCCAGCCTCTTCTCGCTCGGCTAATTTCCCCAGTTCAGCGCCAAGATTAAAGGCTCATTGCTCCATCTGCGGCGCTGTTTATTTGGCGGATGCTCATCCGAAGGCCCGCGTGTCGTGTCGATCCTGCCGAAGCGCGCCGAGTTCGGGGCGGACAAGGTGTTCGACCCGCGGGCGTTTTTTCAATTTTATTATTATTTAATGTGCTCAGCGAGGTGGACTTCCAAAGACGATCTTCTGACGCACCCTGCTTTTATTCAGCCGGCCAGAAGACGCTTCGATGCGCCCAGTAGTCACCATGTTTTTAATGCCAAATTCCTTCTTATTATTTGTAATGTATTATTTATCTTTACCTCGCTGCTCTTTATTTAAACTCGACACTTCTGACCCGCTGTTACTCCCCTGATGCTCGTTCATGTGGAAGACCGTTTCATCCTCGGTGCCAAAATTGTGCGAAAAACAAAACAAAACAAAACTTGCGCAATCTGCGTTTTTACAGTTTCAATCACCGCATCGAGTTTTGACGCTGATCTGAGGCAACAGATGACGATGAAGATAATGATGATGATGATGATGATGATGTCGGAAGCGCCCGTCGGATACGTCTGCTTGATCCAGCTTGTCTTCTCTCGTTTTCCTCGAGTCTCGTGTTTAAAAGGCTCCACTTTCTGTAATAAGACGCCACTGGTTCCTCATCCCACGACTACAGACAATTTCCAGCCGATTTTAACCTCTGAACACGAGGAACAGAAGACAGAACAGAAGGCGCGATCAGAAAGTTCATATATATTTTTATTAAATTACATTTTTGTGATGGTTCTAAGGACCCTTTAATGTGCAATTTCCCACTTGTGGGACTAATAAAGATTTATCTTATCTTATCTTATGAGTAGTAGCTGAAGCGCCTAGAAAATCTTCATTTATTTCCACACCTTGAAACCCACGTCAGGGTTCTCATTACCCGTGGAATCCATCCTGCTCTGCTGATTGAATTAAATAAAAAGCATTATTTAAGCATTATTATAAGCATTATAATACAAGAGCACACCACGTACCCTTACTTACATGGAAGTACATTATAAAAATAAAAGAACTGTCATCCAGCACATCAGGCATCTCGTATCTGGCAGCAAGTGTGTAAAGATGACACTCGTGATACTTTTTAATGCCTCTCTGGCAGATATTCAGCCCATTCCATTTTTTTTATTTTTTTTTAATAAGAAGAAGATTTGCGTCTCCAAGCCCGCCACGTTTCTGGAAGGGGGTCCCGGCCTGATTCAGGACTGTGGAACCAAGGAATGTTCTCCCCTGCCGAGTGAACAGAATTCTTCAGGCTGGAGATCTCGTCTGGAACCCCCGACCAGACTAACCTGGCGGGTCACCCCAAGTTTGCTTTCTCAGGGATGCCGAATTAAGTGTGGCCCGTGGAAAACGCGAGTGGGTGTGACTGCAGTGGCGTGTGTGTGTGCTGGGGGGAGAGGGAGGAATCGTTTCTTCCACACCTTCAACACGCTGAGTGTACAGTTCGACAGAATACTGTTTTTCATACATCGGAAGCGACGGGGATCTGGCCATGTCGTTTAGTAGCTTATGACGCGCTATTAAACTGTATCACGTGGTCTATGGTCATTAAAACCATAGTCATTTCGTCCTCTCCAGGACGCCCGACGAGTTGAAAGCAAGCGTGTCTGGTACAAACGTGTCAGATCGAATTAAAACTGGGGAAAAACCCCAAATAATTTCATAAATAATTAAAACCCAAATCATTTCATTTTGTGGAACTTCTTTTTTTTTTCAACAATGATCCCAGAAAATGTCCCGTTAGAACCCCCCCCCCCCTTTTTTTTTTTTTTATAAACCCATTTAAATGTCTGCCAATTAAACCAGAACGAGTTCGTGGAATAAATACATTTTGCTCTAATAAAAAACATTTCAACATTTGCTGAAGATATTTGTCTGTAAAGTCTGTAAAGGATGTAGATGTACCCTGAAAAAGACTTTAACAGTAGCTGTCATTAATTTTGTTTTTCTCATTACAGTGATCATTTAAACTAAGCTGTCTATTTTATGCTTATGAGAAATTATTTTTTTACTTTGATGCTACTGACAGCAGGTTTGTTTGGTTTATTCACTTTACGGCAATTTTCGGCTCGACAAATTACATGAATTTTTTCTTTTTAAAACGTCCGATCTGTGAAGTATGATGAGGTACCTGAGGTATGATTGTGTTTGTTCCTCCTTCCCGCTCCTCCCGGATCTTCTGACCTCCACGGAACCCTCCTTCCTCCACTGTTACTCTTACTCAGTGTCAGTCCTGCACTATCGTTCAGAAGTTCAGGGTCATTTAGAAATAGGAGAAAAAAATTCAGCTCTTATACATTTAGTGAAAAACAAACAATGAATTTATAATAATTAATAAAAATTTTAAGGTCGATGAAATACTAATTGTTGCTGATAAAGTTGCTGCATGTAGAAAGATGTTTCATCATTAGCAGCCATTTCCATCTACCAGTGTCATTTACAACGTCAGAAGGATCCGGACCGAAATTTTCATCCAATAAAAAAAAAAGTGGAATTATTCATTTTTTAAAAAATGCCATCCGTATATAGCGACGTTTCTAAATGACCATCTACTTCTGAACGGTGGTGTACACTTCAGCCAAATCACTGCGCATGTCCAAATCTGTGCCGCATAAATAGTTTGAACTTCTGGAAATTGTTGGCATCATCAGCAAAATCTGGCAACGTTTAATCTCGGTTCTGGTCTCGGTTTTAGGTGTTTAAATAACGTTGAAATAACTAAAGAGGAAAATCATATTTCAACAATTCCATCCTTTTGTGACTTGTCCGTGACAATAAAATATCGATTTTCTCATTATTGATTGATTATTATTTTGTTAATTTCATTGCGCTGCTATAAAATTTTCTTCACCGTCGCATATGGTTTTCACTTAAATGAAGCAATTCGAATTAAACGACGTAACAGAAACCGAAATAAATGAGAAATTTCGGTTTAAAACACCGTGTCGCTCTAATATTAGAATCCAAGTTTAATTACTAACGTGTATGGTTTATGATCAGCAGGGTTTCTTTTTCTTCTGCTACTTTTCGTTCATTTTCTCATTTTGAGTTAATGTGGTGTTGTCTTATCGACGTTTAAATTATGAAATTTTACTTTGCGAATATTGTTTTAACATAAACCAAATATTCGGCGCCGAATACAAACGACGATGATGAATTGCGAGCAGAATAAAGATTATTTCCCGCGGTCGCGGCTCCATAATTGCCCTCCTTTTTCTTTTTTCTTTTCTCTCTCCCCCTCTCCATCCCTCCCTCGGCCCCGCCCCGCCCCGCGCTCGCGCCCGCGCCGGTGGACGCGCTTTGTGCTCAGGACGTCGGCTTTTTAAAACACACACACACACACACACACACACACACACACACACACACACACCTTCACTCCATCTGCGATGTCCGCTTTCTCCTCTCCTCTCCTCTCCGCGTTCGGACGCGTTTTAATTGGCCGCGGCGCCACCTGACAACGGAAACCGGGCGTGCTGACGTCACAGCCCGCGTCGCGGTAAAAAGAGCAGGAAAACCTGACCGGGCACAGGACCACGGAGCAGCAAAATCAATTTTCGTCAAATAACGAATAACACGATTATATAGTTCATACACAAATAAACTGGAGTTAATCGTTAATCCGGTGTGTGCACATGACTGATTTATTGTTGATATTTTAATAAATATCCACGTCGTGTGACTTTGCCGGAGGGTCTCGCGATCGTTTCCCACCCAGATTATTCCGTGGGGTGGTGGTGGTGGGGGCATTATTAAACAGCGCCTGACCGCGACAGGACAGAAAATAAAGAAAAATAAATCCCAGTTTTTTTTAGAGGGGGGGGCAGTTATTTTAAGCCTTTGTACCCCCCCCCCCTTCTGCCTTGAGGGGATGCCGCGGCCCGGCCGCTTTTCACGGGACGGGAGGTTAACAACCTAATGAGCGCTTGGTGGAGAGATGAAGCGTGTAAAGATGAAGCGTTTTCCGTGATTTGCACCATTACACTCGGAATGTATTTAAGTATACTGATATGTTCACTTATTTTTAATAAATTCATATTTATTTCATTAATACGTTTCTTCATCCCCCTACTCTTTCTCTATCTATCTATCTATCTGTCTGTCTGTCTGTCTGTCTGTCTGTCTGTCTGTCTATGTCGTGAAGAATCAGAATCCAGTTGTTAATGTCCAGTGAGACTGAGGGACATGGCGTCTCGACCATCAGGAGATACAGGACAAGCAGCTTCTACCTCACCCTTTAATTTAAAATGTTATATTTTGTATTATATTAGTATTTGCCATCTTTTTCTACACAGAGGATTTCAGGAACGTCGCTCTACTTGTTACAACGACAATAAATTTATTCGGATTCTGATTCTAAACGTACAACAAGGTGCCGGCGCGGGTTTTAATTAATAATTAGCAACGTGCGTCTCACCGGATATAAATGATTTTTTCATTTGTGTATCGATGTGGATTTTTCTCTGTCAGACGTCGGCGTGAAAGTGCGTCTTTACGGAAAACGTCGTGGAAGATGTGGAGACTTTAGGAAGGTTGTGAAGTGGGCCGTGATTTGTCGTGAAAAATGGATCGTAAAGTTCATCACGAGTAGAGTCGCCATCATCATCCTCACATGGTAGAAAGAGAATGACTGTCGTTACAACTTATCACTCTGCGTTGCTAGGCGACCGGCGAAACAAGCCGCGCGAAAGCGGAGTGATACTTAAAGATACGCGGCCAGGGGGCGGAGATTCGCACCCTCGGAATCCCTCTCGGCCAATCACATTGCGACGTCGGAGCAACGCGTTGCATCACATAACTTGGACTTTCTTCAATACAGAAGCAGAGAAATTGAGGCTGAACAATATTACTGATTATTACTGAGTGAGGAAGTTTTTACATTCATGGCTGATGCCGAGATAATGACTCTGAATGTCAGAAAGATTTAGTTTAATTTCGTCTCTATTAGTCCGCTGTCCGGATAATTAAAGGATCGGCGGGTGAAACAGATGACATTTACACACCGTCATCCAGCCTGTAAACAAGACGAGGAGTGTGTGTCAAGGGAGAGAGGAGTGTGTGTGTAGGTAGAGAGATGTGTGTGAATAGGGAGAGAAGAGTGTGTGTGTGTAGGTAGAGAAGTGTGTGTGTAGGGAGAGAGGAGTGTGTGTGTGTGAAGGAAGAGAGGAGTGTGTGAGTGTGTGTAGGGAGAGAGGTGTGTGTGTAGAGAGGAGTGTGTTTGTGTGTGTGTAGGGAGAGAGGAGTGTGTGTGTGTGAAGGAAGAGAGGAGTGTGTGGGTGTGTGTAGGGAGAGAGGTGTGTGTGTAGGGTGAGAGGAGTGTGTGTGTGTAGGGAGAGAGGAGTTTTGTGTGTGTGTAGGGTGAGAGGAGTGTGTGTGTGTGTGTAGGGTGAGAGGAGTGTGTGTGTGTGTGTGTGTGTAGGGTGAGAGGAGTTTTGTGTGTGTGTAGGGTGAGAGGAGTGTGTGTGTGTGTGTAGGGTGAGAGGAGTGTGTGTGTATGTGTAGGGAGAGAGGAGTTTGTGTGTGTGGTTTTGAAG
Organism: Denticeps clupeoides; assembly: GCF_900700375.1. Taxonomy (NCBI): domain Eukaryota; kingdom Metazoa; phylum Chordata; class Actinopteri; order Clupeiformes; family Denticipitidae; genus Denticeps; species Denticeps clupeoides. The sequence goes on along the minus strand of NC_041719.1, from coordinate 15,501,114 downwards.
TGGTTTGAAGTGAAGTGATTGTCACACGTGATACACAGCAGCACAGCACACGGTGCACACAGTGTCCTCTGCATTTAACCCATCATGACAGGCGCCCGGGGAGCAGTGTGTGGGTACGGTGCTTTGCTCAGTGGCACCTTGGCGGATCGGGATTCGAACCGGCAACCTTCTGATTACGGGACCGCTTCCTTAACCACTAGGCCACCACTGCCCCGTGTGTGGGGAGAGAGGAGTTTGTGTGTGTGTGTGTGTGTGTAGGGAGAGAGGAGTTTGTGTGTGTGTAGGGAGAGAGGAGTGTGTGTGTGTGAAGGGAGTGAGGAGTTTGTGTGTGTGTGTAGGGAGAGAGGAGTTTGTGTGTGTGTGTGTGTGTGTAGGGAGAGAGGAGTGTGTGTGTGTGTGTGTGTAGGGAGAGAGGAGTGTGTGTGTGTGTGTAGGGAGTGAGGAGTTTGTGTGTGTGTGTAGGGAGAGAGGAGTTTGTGTGTGTGTGTGTGTGTGTGTGTAGGGAGAGAGGAGTGTGTGTGTCTGTGTGTGTGTGTGTGTGTGTGTGTGTGTGAATCAGACGTCGTTTCACGTTGTGAAATCTTCACCACCCTCTGATGATGCCTCCAGATTTTTAACAAATGAGAATTTCCTCTAATTATCCTGCATGATTTTCAAAATCTTGAACAAGTAAAAAAAGAGAAGAGCAGCAGAACCTCAATTAACGTATCGATTACGCAATTGCACTAATTAACACCAATTATGTATAGTTTTTCATGCTGGATAATTCAGCAAAACGCACGTCATAAATGTATTTCGCAGAAAATATTAGAAAAAAATTAAATATACCATAATATTAACGCAGAGGTGATCACCGTATGAACTGAATTTATTACAATAACCTGACGCGAAAACTAAATTCGTTAACCAACAATCTGCTAAAACGCCTCAATAAATAATTAACTGTTAATGAAATAAACCAAACATCCGAAAGGCTGAAAAACAATTTATTTGAATAAAATTGAACGATAATATCACAATATTATTCTTATGTCAAGAACTGCACTCTACATTGTCAATAGCTTGTAATTTGTAAAAATATATATTTTTAAATGATCAATATTTTGTAAATTTATGAGAAAATTCTAATCCGTTTCTTAAATTGAAACAAAAAACGAAATTCGGTGAATTTGAAAGCAGAAACGTGTAAATGTGTTTGAATATTTGCAACCTGTAAAAAATATGAGATCGAGGCCGATAATCGGTTTGTTAAGAGTCGGTTTTCGCGTGGTAACGGGGGGAGTGCCCCCCTGTAAAAACACATACTTACCTCGTCTGGTGACGGGGTTCATCTGGACCCACGAACCTGATAAAAAGTCACGTCATTTTATACACTGTTCACGAGCCGAACGGCAGCACAATAAGAACAGTAATAATAATAATAATAAGCAGAAAACACGATCTTTATTATCGGCGGCGCGACTCGGCTCGCTTTAACTCGGGCTTTTTGTGAAGAAATGTTCTCCGGATCCCCTCCCGTCCTCCACTATTGTTATTTGAGAAAGATCTCGGGTGGACACAGTTGAAAAAAAAAGAAAAGAAAAAGAACCCGCGGGCCAATCAGATCGCGCCGTGCCGCCTCGGCCAATGGCGGGCGCCACATTGTTGTGGAATTTGCGTAATGAACGCGGAGCAGCAACACTAGGGCGAGTGCGGAGTGTGTATCCGCGCAGTAAGTTAGTGTGTCGCGCCGCGGCTCGAACCCGCAACTTGTGCGCTCCGCTCGTCTTGGATTTTTTTACGTTCGGGGGGAGGGGGAGATCTTCGCGGGACCGCCGCCGGTGCTCGGTGGTCATGCGCAGGGCGTGAGGCGTCCGACAAGCTCTCCAACCTCTCCAAGCTCTCCAAGCTCTCCACGCTCTCCACAGCGCCTCGTCCGTCGCCCAGCAGGGACATGGATCTCAGGTCCGACATGTCCGCGGCCCCGGCGGGCTCCCAGGTCCATCCCGCGGCCGCCGCCTCCATCCCGGTGTCCATGGCCGGCGGCCTCCTGCGCGGGCCCCCGCTGCTGCTGCGCGCCGCCGAGAAGTACCCGCGCACCCCGAAGTGCGCCCGGTGCCGCAACCACGGCGTGGTGTCCGCGCTGAAGGGCCACAAGCGCTACTGCCGCTGGAAGGACTGCATGTGCGCCAAGTGCACCCTGATCGCCGAGCGGCAGCGCGTCATGGCGGCGCAGGTGGCGCTGCGCAGGCAGCAGGCGCAGGAGGAGAACGAGGCGCGGGAGCTGCAGCTGCTGTACGGGACGGCCGAGGGTCTCGCCCTGGCGGCCGCCAACGGCATCATCCCGCCGCGGCAGAACTACGAGGTGTTCGGGGACGGCGGCTCGGGTGAGAAAAAAAAAAAAAAAAAACACGAGTGAACGTAAACGGAACGTATTTCTAACGTATTTTAAATGTGATTTTTAAAACATTTTTTTGGGGGGAAAAAAAAAATCATAAATGAACGTATTATATATATATATATATAAATTTTTTTTTTGGGGGGGGATCCATAAATGAAACGTATTTTATTTTTAACGTATTTTATATATATGATTTTAATGTTTTGTTTTGGGGGGGATCCATAAATAAACATAAATGAAACGTATTTCTAACGTATTTTATATAAATGGTTTTAAATGTTTTTTTTGGTGGTGGGGGGCTGAAATAAACATAAATGAAACGTATTTCTAACGTATTTTATATAAATGGTTTTAAATTGTTTTTTTGGTGAGGGGGGGGGGCATAAATAAACATAAATGAAACGTATTTCTAACGTATTTTATATAAATGGTTTTAAATTGTTTTTTTTGGTGGTGGGGGGCTGAAATAAACATAAATGAAACGTATTTCTAACGTATTTTATATAAATGGTTTTAGTTGTTTTTTTTTTTGGTGGGGGGGGGGGCATAAATAAACATAAATGAAACGTATTTCTATCGTATTTTATATAAATGATTTAACATTTTTTTTTTTGCAATTCCAGACTCAAACATCCAGAAGTTTGAACTGTTTCCGAAGAGCCAGCTTCCCGGTCCCGCCACCCCGCAGAAGAGCGCGGGAAAGTCCGCGTCCACCGACACCGACTCCGTCCCCGGGATCTCCTCTCCGGACGCGCGCCACGGCTCCGGTTCGGAGAACGGGGACGGCGAGTCCTTCGTCCACTCGCCCGCCCCCAAGCCCCCCAAAGACGGAGACGACACCCCGGGCTCCGTCAGCCCGCTGGGCACCGACTCCGGCTCGGACACCGACAAGGACGAGCACGAGCAGAGCCACGTGACCGCCGCCGCCGCCGCCGCCGCCACCTCGCGCCACATGAACGCCATCGACATCCTGACGCGCGTCTTCCCCAGCCACAAGCGCAGCGTGCTGGAACTGGTGCTGCAGGGCTGCGGGAAGGACGTGGTCCAGGCCATCGAGCAGATCCTCAACAACGGGGCCGCCGCCGCCGCCGCCGCCGCCGCCAGGGCCCCCGCGGAGCCGTGGGGCGCGCAGCCCCCGCCGCCCTCCGCCTCCGCCGCCCCGAGGCCCGCGCCGCCCGCCGCCGTCGCGCTCGGCAGCCGCTCCGCCTTCTCGCCGCTGCAGCCCAACGCGCCGCACTTCGCCGCGGAGCCCGGCGCCTACCCGCTCGGCCCCCACCTGGGCCTGAACCCGCTGCGCCTGGCCTACTCCGCCCACGGCCGGGGCCTCGCCTTCATGGCGCCCTACTCCGCCGGGGGCCTGATGCCCGCGCTGGGCTTCCGGCCGCCCATGGACTACGCGTTCAGCGAGCTGATCCGCGACCGGACGCTGTTGCACAAGGAGCCGGGATACGCGGGCGGCCTGTACGGCGGGCCGGACAAGCAGTGACATGATGGTTCCTTGTTTTTATGTATTATTATTATGAATAAATGTCTTTATGCAACGAAACGTGCAATGAATCGGTCGCGCGCTTTCCCGTTGCTCTTCTCTGTCTGTTAACCGTGAGCGCGCTTTGTAAAATAGAAGCATAAAAAGTAAAAAAAAAACTCTATTTTATGTTTGTCGGAGATGATTATAACTCGACGCCAACTGTCCTTTTGGCCACGTTTCCTCATCAGAATGTAAGATGTGAATATTGTAGATGATGATGATGATGATGATGATGATTACCGGTGACGTTGTGCTCCTCACGCTGCCGCCGAGTGCGAGTTTTGATAGAAATAAATGTTATTTTATAAAAAAAAAAATGGACTCCATGTTGCATCTCACCTGCGCACCGAAAACTACCACATCAATCAACACTTTCTAAAATGTATTTAAACCGTTCAATATCATTATCGATATCAATATCATTTTTAGAGGATGGAAATAATCACGGGGATTCCTCTGTTTATTCGCTGGTGTGAGTACTCCACGTCACGCAGAATACAGCCGCGCAATAAAGAGAATTAAATCCAATTACCAAATTAAACGATGATCTGGTTCAAATGATCTGGTTTAATTTTTTTTATTGGAATAAGCATCGAATAACCCAAACCCATTTTATTTCAAATAATCCGAACATAAATCCCGGATACAGTTAATCGTGTTGTGTTCACTGGCTAAAAATGGGTATTCAAGCATAATAAGACGGGATCAATTTTATACACTATGAATATATACATATACATACACTATATATATCACCCAAATCACACACACACACACACACACACACACACACACATGTTGGCACACACATATAATATGTCTGTTGAAATACATATATTTCAAATATATAGACATACATGGACACCCAGCGGTCAGTACTGTGCTAAAGTACGACTTCCCGTCAGTAACTGTTCAGGAAGGGACATTTTAAATGTGTCAAAAGTGAAAGGGCCAATAATCTGTGCAGATGGTGCTTGTTCTCTCCCAACTCTGCAAACTGACGATGGTCTACAAGCAAAAGTCCACAGAACGAGAACAATATTATTCTGCTGCTCAGAGTCAATTTTTACAAAAAAAAAGGGAAATTCTGCTCTCTCTCATATAAATATTCCACTGTACTTCAAGTACGCCAGTCGTTCACACACCTACTATTATCATAATCAATACACATTTATTTTGTACGGTTTTTATAAACGAACAGGCGACAAAGGTTCATAAAAAAAAATTGGCGAGTGGCTTTTGCTGAGCCGGGTTTTAGTTTCCTCTCTGTTCAGAATCGGAATCGCGTTTATTGGCCAAGTATTTGACGGATCACATTCAAGGACGTCGATTCCGATCGATTGTGTCTCTCAAGCACAACAGTATAAAACAACAATACAGTCAAATATCTTTTTCTGATTTAAAGGGGATTCATTTTTGCGCTCGTTACGCCGCAGAAGTCAGAAACGTGTCCCAGTGTCCCACTAATGTCCATCGCCAAGAAGTCCCCTGAAGACAGCGACAGCGGCTCCGTTTGACTGATTTTCTTTGATTATGTCGCCATCTTGTGGCCAAGGAGACGCACTGCAGCTCTGAGCGAATTGGCCTTCCTTGCAGCCGCTGTGTTGCCGTGACGTGTCCGGGTAAATGTGCACATTTCCGCGGCCGAGCCGCCGATTTGATGCCTGCGTGTTGAAACGGTAGCTCTCGAAGCACCGTGGCAGTCTGCTTAAAGGCTGCAGGGCGCTTATTGAGACATTAATCCCAATAAAGACATAATATTGTATGTGATTATGGGCCATATAAGAAATAAAATGCTGTTGTTACGCTCTGAAGCAGCGGTTGCCCTAGCGGGTAAGGAATTGCTCAGAAGGTAGCCGGTCCGAAACTGCCAAGGTTCCACTGAGGTGCCACTGAGCAGAGCACCGTCCCCACACACTGCTCCCCGGGCGCCTGTCATGGCTGCCCACTGCACACCAAAGGTGATGGTTAAAAGCAGAGGACACCTTTTGTTGTGTCACTGTGTGCTGTGCTGCAGTGTTACACAATTACACAAAGGTTCTGCTTGCCAAATAGAAATGTGACTTCCGAGCTCAAAGCTCTCTAATCTGTAGTAATGCTGATGTAAATGCTCTGTTACCCTGTTAATCTGGGTAATCATCACCTTCGCTTCCAATTATTATAGGCTAGTACATGTATTACATGAGTGACTACTTCTCATCTGAGTGGCATTACCATAAAATACCCAGGATAACATATATGGGCTTTTGGATGAAGGTTGTGAATCTTTTCAGGTTCCTAAGAGTTCGGCGTAAGTCTGCATGCGGTGCCACACAGTAAAATATGCAACACGTTTGCGTCTGTTTATCCCAGAGTTGACGGGATAGGGTATCTGGCGATATTTTTTCTGAGCAAGAAATATTCAGTTTAGTAGACAACATGCTATACTCACAAATGCACATTTTGCATCATTTCTGATTTCCATCTTCAAGCGATTGAAGGGATTGCTATTTAAGGGATTGTTTTTGTGTCATATATATATACACCAACTGAGCCTGATCTTACTGTATGTTCCATGAATAAAAAAAGGTATTTTTTGGTTCAATCAGCTGTTACAAGTGTTTCAAACTGTGACCTCTTAATCATGTATTGAAGCAAACTCTGTTGTTTCCCTCCTTTGTGTATGGACTTTCCTTTCAGGATGGACATGCCTTTTGCCACCCTGCAAGGTTTGACCACATTCAGGGCTGTATGGGCTGTCCAGGCTAATGAAACATTACTGCTGGCCAATTAGTGAGCAGTTGCTATAGCATTACATAGAAAATGTCCAACATCTGAACCATAACAACCTACTGAAGATAATTTGGCTGGAGTTGAGTGTTTCGGTATGGAATAGTGGTATTTTGATTGGAAGAGCAGAATTCAAGTTAACAATTTGACAATTTATCACAATATCTGCACTCTGACGAAATGTCTTCTCGTAGTTTCCTCCTTATATTGTACACAACTTATGAGAAGGTGCTCTGTGAATGTTGTTGCTTAGCAAAAACACAGACAGTGGGAGCATTGAAAGAACTATTTCACTGCAGAGTCTAAGGGCCCCCTTATTAAGAACTTACACAAATATGAGAAGTGATCATTTTTAAACAACATAGTGCTTGAGCACATATGTATTATAAAAGATGTCAGATAGCTACAGCAACTCTAAAATGTGTGAAGAGCTACACAAGATCAAAATTATTTGCTAAATTATTATCAGTATGTGTGTTCATTAATTTTACATGATTTTTAGGTACCTAATAAGTTTCACGATGGGCTGGACATGGCAAGGAAGGAGGATGCATACGCACAATGTCACTGGCGAGGAAGGAGGATGCATATGCACAATGTCACAGGACAGGGGTTTAATGCATAGTAGACTAGACAAGAGAACATCACCACACAATGACCTGACCCTGAACAGACATGAACAGGATAGCTTTATACAATTATATAATTATACAGCAGGTGAACACGATCAGGGAACATTACACAAGGCAAACATGAAACTCCGGTCCGAACTCCAGACACGGAGTCACCCCTGCCGGACCGGATCATGACAGTAAGGTATTGCAAAACCATCTTTTTCAGGGACTGTGGTGGTGGTAGCAATTTAGTGTATTTAAAGGATTGAGGGTTGTGCCAGTTACATTACTGAAGTGAGGATGCATGTGACCAGCTGTTACAGTTACAGCATTTACAGCTTCTAGTGGATGTTCATTCCACCACCTAGCAGTCGCCAAAACATTTCACTGCATATCATACCGTGTATGACTATGTATGTGACAAATAAAATTTGAATTTGAATTTGAACCTAGGAGCTGAGACAGAGTAGAGTCTAGATGAACGCTTCCATAGTACCTTGAGGGATGGAGTCAAGCAGTACTGACAGATCAGAGAGACTGAGGTGCTGAGTGGTGAGTGAGGAGTGATGAGAGATATGGGGTAGGAGGGTGCTGACGATTCCTTGGCATTGTAGACAAGCAGCAGTATTTGAAATCTGATGCAGGGGCAGAGGTTGAAAACAAGTTGTGCTGCGGCATTCTGGATCAGATGGAGAGGCCGAGTAGAGTTTGGAGATGACCGTAAATTGGACAATTATCAAGGTAGACTGAGTTGATGGAAAGGGATGAATCCTTCTAATGCTGTAATGAAATGTGAGAGGGAATTTTCTATGGTTACCCCAAGGTTGTGTGCAGTGACAGTAGGAGAGATTGGGGAATTCTCCAAGGAGATTTTAAGATCTTTTGTATGGAGGAACAGTGGGGATGAATAGCAGTTCAGTTGTGCTAAGGTTGAGGATGAGACCAATGTAAGACAATGTTAGACAGGCGAGCAAAGATCTTGGTGAACACGTGTACATCTGAGGGCAGAAATGAGAAGAGTTGGGTGTCATGTGCATTTCAGTGGTAGGATAATCCACTAATCCCCATGGTGGTAGTAAAGACCTCTACAACACCCTCAAGATGGCACGCAGCATTGCTAAACTGCGCACACCCGGGACAGGGGTGTTTCAGATGCTGCCCTCTGGCTGGAGATTCAGGGCCCCGAGGTCAAGAACAGAATGAACAGAATAGAACGAAGAACAGTTTCTATTTTTAACCAGGAAATAGCACTCCTTAACTCAAACATACACACTGCATCTGAACTGCTGCTGCTATATTACATTTACTACAATTCAGAAGAGATCAGAAACAAAAGCAGGGTTCACATTAGAATAGAGGAGGGGGATGAAAAAAAGGACAACCCTCCAATGGGGAGTACATTCTGGGAACCAAGACCCCCCCCCCACCCCCACCTCAACAGCATAAGCACATATACACTACATATTAAGTAAAAGTGAATTGCCACAGGGGAGGGGAAAATGGGCGGGGGATGTAGTTCCATGTAAACGAGCATCAGTCCGTTGTGTGCACCGTGAGCTGTGAGGCAGAGTTTTACAATGACAATCATTTCAGCGAAAAGTGGAGACATGCAGGGACAGTACTTTGATCAGTGGCACCTCAGTGGCACCTTGGTGGTTCGGGATTCACACCAGCAACCTTCTGATTACGGGTCTGTATCTTTTCTTTTGTCTTTCTTTTTCTTTTACGCACTAGGCCAACCACTACCCCAACATACAGTGTAAAAGATGTAAAATACAGCATAAATGTGACACCAAATCAGCCCCTTAGCAATCGGCTTACAGGACAGTTTCTATCCTGGTACTCCTGGCTCAGCAGGTGGCACCACTTAAAACCCACAGGTGTAGCTTGTTTGATTTGAGAACAAGGACCGTTATTTAAGTTGGCTTTTCTGTTCCCCTGTCCTGCTTTAGTCATATTAGATGCCTGTTTTTTTCTGTGTGTTTTCTGCCATTGTGCTGTGTTTCTTCTATTTATTAAAATCCCTTTGTTTCATTATGTAGTGTGCCTGTGCCTCGTCCTTCACCTGACTTGGCATTAAACTGAGCATTGAGCCTTGTCCTGCACCTCCTGGTTTAACAAAGGGAATGAGCATTCAATGGTGATGAGTGGTTTACTGCACTTCTTCTCCAACATCTTAGCACTTGGAAGTGCATCCACCTGCCCAAGTTCAAAACTGTACACTGAGAGGATTTGCTGGAGGTCTATGTTGCTGCAAGGACACTTTCAGACAACAGGGATAATGGACACACACACACACACACACACACACACACACACGCACACACACACACAGTCATCATCAATATACATTCCAGTATGTGATACCAATCTTCCTGAATATTATAATGAAAATGAGATATAACAACCCAGCAATGAAAGTGAAGAAAATGGAAAGTGTTTCTTGGGTCACTGGATCTTATGAACCACATAAAAGTAGAAGTGTATAAAACTGGAGTCTGGTTACAGTTCAGAACGTCCTGAAACTAAGTGACTGATCAAATAAGCAAAATGACAGGGTACTTTTCAGAGATGGTGAGGGAGTATTTACACTTATGGGAGAATTTACAGAGGAACCCTCTGAACCCAGCAGGCAGAGTTGGTTGTGCCAGTCTCTTTTGGTTTCTTCTACTAGTACCCTCTGAACCCATTGGTTAATGCCTTCTTAGTAAAATATAAAATGCAAACATATTCCTGATGTAATAATCAGGGGTAAATATGGATGTGATCACTTTTCTACTGTTTTGGTTTGGAATGCTGCATGTATGCTTGACAAGAGAAGCCACAGGGATGCTGGAATGACCCAGTTTCCAAAAAGGCTGTTATAATAACAGCAATCAGGAGGGAACTAGAAAATAGTTTTATTCTAGATCCAGATAGTGAGTCAGCCAATCATGCACCAATACATCACATTTACATTTACAGCATTTACCAGACGCCCTTATCCAGAGCGACTTACAATCAGTAGTTACAGGGACAGTCCCCCCCTGGAGGCACACAGGGTTTCTTGCTCAGTGACACAATGGTAGTAAGTGGGATTTGAACCTGGGTCTTCTGGTTCATAGGTGTTTTACCCACTAGGCTACTAGCACCCTCAAAGAGTCTAGCACATTAAAGAGTACCCAGTATTGTGAAAAAATACATGCTTAATACTTTTTTTTAACGATGGCTATTTGGTCATGGCATGTGTGTATCTACAGTGCAATGGATGTGTGAGGTTATTGCGAAAGCAGGCAGAGTTGGTTGTGTTAGTCTCTTTCAGTTTCTTCTATAAGTAGAAGTAGTCTCAAGTGACACCAATATAAAAGCTCAGACTGGATGACACTATGACAGGGTTCAGGAGGAAGCGGGAATGAACATGGTGCTTAAGAAAAAGATGTAAGCAATGGGGGAGTCAAGCTGCCCAGCAGGTGACAGTTGTCCAGCTTCATGTCATTATACCTCAGTCATGTCAGTATGCATGGGCAGCAAACAAAGCAGCTACCAAAAATATCAAGTCACTACAGGGGCACAGATGTATTCAAACATTCTCCAATGTACAAGCTTAGTAGATACATAGAACAATAGAAACCCAGCTGCTGGTTCTCCAGATCTTCAGAGTTGGTGGTAGCATTTTAAGAACAGCCTCAAAATTGCCCATGAATAAAAATCCCACAAAGATTTACAAACTCTTTGCCCTGTTCCAGAGTCATGGGCGCATCAGAAAAGTGCTTGATGGTCTGGTCTGGGATCAGCAACATCACGGGGAAATAAAACGAAGTCAGCTGACTACTTGGGACATAACATAATGAATTAACATAAAACACTTGTCCGATTTGTTGAGTTTTGTTCTTGTAGCAGCTTTGATCTTGAAAAGCCTGTAGGCTGGGGCTTATTTTTGTACCATGGGCCACTTTGGTGAACAACTGAACATTATTTCTGAAATCACTGTCTGATTGTGAAGAGTTATTAAAATCACTTTAATGATGATTTTTTCTGTTATACAGGTGTAAGTAGAGATGTTAAGATGACCAAAAAACCCACTGCATACATGTTTCTGTATATATTCAGTTCTGTAAATCAGTGGTGATAGCATAGTTATCATCAGTTATGATAACTACATTCAGAAAAAGATAGTCAAGTTAAAGAAAGTTGTGAATGAAAACACATAAAACATAAAACCAAATACTGGTTATTAACTGAATAAATTGTGATGCCATTAGAACATTGATCAAATTGAATTGCGAAGTCACAGGTCTAGTTTTGATGCCCACTGTTTGGTGCACATGCATCATAGCTACAAAGCACATAGCTGCAAAACACACACACACACACACACACACACACTGAAATAGTTTGTTCAACTAATAGAATTCACAAACATTGTTCTCTGAACCACGTTTGACCTGTAATCCAGTGTAGAAGACCCTGCAGCAATGTGAATAGGAATAATATTTTTTTTTCCCAAAATGAGAGATTTTCAAAATGTTAACTCTGCATAAATCTCTGTACCTCATTTGAATCAAACCTACATACAAAGCATTTTTGTTGTTGTTTTTTGATTACTTTTCCTCCCCCTGATGAAATAGCTGTTGTCAGCCCATTTACACAAGTGGTCAGCAATACCTGCTTATCTGAAAGAATCTTCGTGGACCTGCAGAATCCGTAAAATTTTCTGTTGCTTCTGACTAACGTAAGATTCTGTGACACTCTGCACCAAAATCAAACTGTGCTCTGCAAGACCGGAACATTGCAATAAAAGCAAATTAGCAGTCTGGTGTGTTGCTCTCTCCTCTGATGAAATGTGCTTTCTGCAGTTATGCATAATGTCAGGAATATTATGATATGGCCATCCACTGAACGACCCTAGGTAAATTTTTTTGCCCATTATACATGTTATTGCATTAGAAGTTGTAGAGAACTGGACAAATAATCCAGTTTGACATTCCCTTAAATTGCCTCCAAAATGTTACGAGAAGAAATATCTAGAAACTGACATTCATTCAATTCAGTTATATAGTACCATTAAAGAAATGCATTACAGACCCTTAACCCCTAAAGAAGAAATCTTGGCAGATAGTAGAGCCCCTGGGGAGGAAGCAGTGGTAGAATGGTGCTAGAAATTCACATCAGCAGTGGCAATTGGAAATAAAAAAGAAAGAAATGATAGTCATGGGACCACGATTTGCAAATCATGACATGTTAATAAAAATATCTCAAAACTGTGACTCAACAAAGTTGCTTATTTATCCTAAATTAAGATTCACAGTTCAAAAGTTTAGGCCATTTAGAGGTTTTCCACAAAACCCCACAAGATGAGTTTGAATAGAAAATATTACAAAACGGATCAGAATAAGACAACCCCCATTTGTTAATGGACCAGGCACTCAGCAAGTTTGAGAAAGGCCAGTTTTATTGCCTCGAATCAGTGCAAGATGTTTCACTGGATTTTCTGACAATCACTGAACCATTTAAGGTGACAGATGTTACATTAGTGAACACAGAATCCATTGAAACTCAAGACTGATTGTTGTAGATAAAGTTCCATTTACATTAACATTTTTGAGGGCCAAGGATGAGGCCCCAAAATCAGAAGGTTGCCGGTTCGATTCCCAAACCTCTGAGCAAAGCACCGTCCCCACACACTGCTCATTTACATTTAGAGCATTTACCAGACGCCCTTATCCAGAGCAACTTACAATCAGTAGTTACAGGGACAGTAGTAAGTGGGATTTGAACCTGGGTCTTCTGGTTCATAGGCGAGTGTGTTACCCACTAGGCCACTACCACCTAAAACTGCCTGTCATGGCTGCTCACTGCTCACCAAGGGTGATGGTTAAATACAGAGGACACATTTCATTGTGTCACCGTGCGCTGTGTTTCACAATATCACTTCACTTTCACATACACTACTGCATAACGTGTATCCTAGTGTAGGTGCTGAAACCAATCAAAACGTTTTCATGATGAGTTAAATGAAATGAACTGTTGCTTTTTAGCTTAAAATGTTGACCTTGTTATGCTGATTTGCGTGTTCCTATTTAAAGTGTTCTATTAAAGCGTTTATTAGAGAGGTGATTGACTGGCATCAGTATGCCAACATTATGGCTTCAGACTTTAATGCTTTTTTCATTAACAAGCTTAAGATTGCCATTGACTCCTATTTAATTTTTAACCCTTTAATAGTTTACAAATTATGGAAAATGCAGCCAGATAATGTGCATAAGGTAACATTTAGGCATTAATATAAACTATGGTCTGTTGTTCCTGACTTTGAACACAGGATGGCAGCTCATCCACATGAATCTTCTTCTCAGCCCTGATCGCCTCCATCCAGTCCTGGTACAGATGTTCAGTGCAGCATCTCAGCAACACATCCTTTGGTGATGTTGGTGTTGTGAGGAATTGGAAGATAGTCCTTGCTGGTAAAAGCTCACTGTCACCATGTCCTCCCCCCACCCCAACATGACCTTTTACTGCCGTCTCTGTTGAACACACACACCACACTGAGAGAAAGGGGGTTTGGTGGCACACGCAGCTCCCGGTGACTCCCGCTCACCTTCCTCTTTTGTCCTTGCTAACTTCCCCCCCCTCTCAAGTCGCGTGGCTCATCTTTACCGCCCCGCTCCCACTTACACCACACATCTGATTCCGGCCCTCTCGCCCGCCTTCAGATCTGTCGCCGTGACAACGCAGCTCTGCCTGGCGCCAAAGCTGATTTAGCATGTCAAGGCATGCTTGTGTTTGGAGAGGGGCTGTGGGGGGGGGGTTACGGAGGGGACAGACGGGGGTGTGATCCGGACCGAGAGTGTGAGGGCACCAATGGCAGGCCAGCACGGTTGAAGGTTAATTATTGGAGGGGAGGATTGGTGGGGCGGCTGGGCCGTCTCCTTGGTACTGCCGCGTGGACCCAGCTGCATGCACCAACTTGGTAGAAACCGAGTCCTCTTGTGCATTTGGCTCGAAATGAAGGAGTTCCTAATCTGGAGCTCGGTGTGAACAGTGCGTGCCGGCGATTATGGGTGTACTTTGGTGTTCGTTTGGTTTCAGAAATGCGCTGGAGAGCTTGGGAAGCTTGGCGGCGTATGACAAGTCGCTCCGCACCCGCACAAGTGTGAAACGGTTCCGTTGAGCTGAAAGCGCAAAGCAATTTGAAGAGCTATTTTGTGTGGTTATCTGACTGTATGTTTTCCATGCGTCTCCTTGCTGCGCTGTACTGAATAATTAGTCGGGAGAAGATAAATAGCCACAGGGCTCCCTGGTGCCGAGGAAATCCATTTAGGTTATTACTCCTTACATAAAACTCATTTTCATTTTAAGAAGCCCATTTACTGTCTGTGCCGAATAACAAATTGATAGCCACAAACAAACCAACAAACAAAGGAAAAACAATTAAGAGCGTTAACATGCACGCTGGCACCAGGCAGCGAGAATTCTTCAGCGGAAGCCGCATCTTTGAAGGGCTCGTAGGTTCTGAAAGGGGGGGAAAGAAGGCAGGGTGACATTTCTGCAGGCGAGGTGGAAGCTGGACACTTGACTGCAGCGGTGAGATGGACTCAGCGCTCGGAACTGAGCTCGGTCGGCCCAGCACGCGCCTCTTACGGCAGAGCACCTTGAGAAGGTATTGATTGAAGAATGTAATTTCATGCATCCTCTCTCTTGCTAATATCTGCTCCTCCCTATTGACCCTCATTGCCGAATCATAAGCTGTGGCCCGCCGTTGCCCGCCTGCCCGCCTGCACTGGTGTTATCCGCAAGACTCGCGAGTGTCCCTTTATGGAGGTTTTTTTTTTTTTTTTTTTCTGACTACATTTATTAAAATTAATGGTCTGACACTAGTGAAATGTAGCCTGTAATGTGTACCGCTTTTCTGCAAAGGTTCATGTTTGTAACCAGGTTTCTTTTTCTTCATTACTCTTTAATTAATATAAATTGCATGCAGTTAAGAAACAGTGAAGACAAACACAAAATATATGCTGATATAGATTCTGTGGATAATAAGATGGGATATCTGAGGCGTTCAGTTTGCAGATTAGTTCTGTAGTTTTTTTGTGTAATGAGCAGGATTTATGCGCTCACGAAGCAAACAATATTTAGGCCCGCTCTCTTCTTTCAGCATTCCCTTTTTTAAAAAATGTCCTTAATACACAATCTTAACACATTATTTTTCCAAATTATGAAACTGTAATAGCCTTGGAAATGTTAATGTATAAGTAACTGTTTAAATGATTTGTATCAATTATTGAATAATGTGTTATAATTTACCGTTTTGATTGACAACAGTCATGTTTAGAAGTGACTCGGTCAGGTCATTGGACATAAAGGCCCAATATGAATTTCAGCTGACCATTTCATACAGAATAGCACTTGCAAAACCAAACTGTTTTCCCCCAAGTGGGGCGACTGTACTGCTGTTGTGGCTAAAAAGCTGATATTTCACAGATCTGGATAATAGCTTACTGTTCTATGATTGAGTTACACTGCAGAATGTAAAACTGCAATGTGGCCAAAATGTAACTTATTTTCTGTCTTGCAAAGGAGACATTTTTGTAATGTATTAAGGTCATGTGTAGTGTGTATGAGGATTTAAGGTAAATGGATGCTTTGGTGATGGTCTTTCATCAAAAAAGAACAGTAGAGGAGAAGTAGGCTACAGAAACGCCACTTCTTTTATTGACCACTGTGAGGTAAGGAGATGTCGGGGTAGGTGTGGGGGTGTAGTGTTCCACTTGACTTACTGGTGCTTGTAGACCTGAGAACTCCATAGCACCAGATAGAATCTGTAGAACAGGCCATCTGTGTGCTAGTAATTCCAGGTTGTCAGCAAGATCTGGTGATTTACCGTGTCAAACGGAGCTGACTGGCCAGGGAAGGGGGGAATAAGACGCATGGCTGCAGTTTCAGTAGAGTGAAGCTTGAAGCTGGATAAGGGTCAGCAGACCTTTCCGGGAGGGGAATACAAATTGTTGTGTAGATGCAGCCATGCACCAGAAATACGTGGCACTGGCCTGCAGCTCCCCAGACTGAGATCATTTTATATATACAATACGGGCCAAAGGTTTGGACACACCTTCTCATTCAATGTGTTTTCTTTATTTTCATGACCATTAACATTGGTAGATTCTCACTGAAGGCATCAAAACGAATGAACATGTGGAGTTATGTACTTAACAAAAAGGTGAAATAACTGAAAACATGTTTTATATTCTAGTTTCTTTGCTCTGATTACTGCTTTGCACACTCTTGGCATTCTCTTGATGAGCTTCAAGAGGTCGTCACCTGAAATTTACATTTTACATTTACGGCATTTACCAGACACCCTTATCCAGAGCGACTTACAGTCAGTAGTTACAAGGACAGTCCCACCCTGGAGCAACTTAGGGTTAAGTGTCTTGCTCAGGGACACAATGGTAGTAAGCGGGATTTGAACCCGGGTCTTCTGGTTCATAGGTGAGTGTGTTACACACTAGGCTACTACCACTGCCTGGTTTTCCAACAGTCTTGAAGGAGTTCCCAGAGGTGTTTAGCACTTGTTGGCCGCTTTGCCTTCACTCTGCGGTCCAGCTCACCCCAAACCATCTGGATTGGGTTCAGGTCCGGTGACTGTGGAGGCCAGGTCTTCACTTTTTGTTAAGTACATAACTCCACATGTGATCATTCATAGTTTTGATGCCTTCAGTGAAACACATTGAATGAGAAGGTGTCCAAACTTTTGGCCTGTACTGTAGATATATACAGGATGTGGAGCTGTTGGAGAAGACGTGCCTAAATTGGTGGTTGCCACATATCATAAAACAGTTTCTGCAGCTAAGGTACATTCAGCTGTAGCAATCGCATGTGGATATAAACCCAGAATTTAAAACAAATTTTGGTGAGAATGAATCCAAAGATGTTACTGCCAGAATTTCTGCAATGCTACAAATTTGAATTCTCTAAATGACCTTTTGCTTTGTCTACTATGTCATGTTCAACCCTTCATTAAAAAAAAAGTACATTTAAAAAAATTAATTCATTAATTCATCTGCATTCTGAAGGAAGATTTTACACAAACCAGCGCATATCAAATCCCATTCCAGTGACCTTTCGAGATTGACTGTATCTACTTTTTCTTGTTTTAAAAAAGTACCAGTAGAGATGGAGTTGTGATGAGGGTGATTTAGTTCAGAAAGAGACATTATGGCATAATGCTTTTAAAGTAAATGCATTTGGAATCAGATTGTTATGCTGGTGTTGGGATGTCCCCACTCCTGATCTAATATATCATTTTCTCTGCACTTCTTTCAACTTTGCCTGAGCTGAAATAATTAATAGATTCTGAAATTTGTGATGCTGGTCAGTGTGAATCACTCACGCTCCCAGTAAGATCTAGCACCGTAACGGCTGCTTGTCAGGGTGTTTAAGGTTAGGTGAAACAGATTCTGGCTTCCTGCAGTTATTTTTTCTTTTTCCATCGGCGTTGAGGGGTTGGGAGAAGGGTGATTTGTGAGCCCAACCTCCACAACATCATGGTTTATGGGGAGGCTGGTCTCTGCCGCAGCTCTCCAATGAATATGAGTTTTAAGGATAAATGGATGTCAGGCTGTGGGGGCGCAGCGGGAACCTGTTTAATCACTTCATGTGTAGCGCGTCAGTCAGCACTGCATGCGTCGATAAGGTGTCGGCTGACGTCTGAGTGTGTGAGTGTGTGTGTGTGTTCGTTTTCAGCTATGTGGCCGTGAAGGAGGTCCTGCAGCTGATGACAGGGTGTGTGTCCCCTTGTCATGCACAAGTCTTTTCCAGCTCTGTGAGTGTACAGAAACACACACACACACACACACACACACACACACACACACACACACACACACTAATTCCCTGTGGTTTTAACAGTCAGGTAGGACATGATTTGTATGGAAGCTGTCATCAGACTTCACCGGTGAGAGAAGCAGGCAGGAGTGTATAAATAACCATTTTCCCCAGCAAGCTTGGGCTCCCATTGATGTGTCTTCCCCTCTGCTTTGATATTTCATACATGAAAAAAAAAAGAGATATGTGTGTGTATGGGTGTACATGGCAGCATTTACTGAAGACACACTTCCAACACGCAACATGCCACTGATGCACAGTTTGTGTGGGGCGGAGCTTTTTTTTTTTAAAAAAAAGTGTACATCTCAGCTCAGGAGATGCAAAGCACCATGATCCTGATTGACAGAAGTAGGTCTGTGTGAAACATCGCATGTCTGCGCCCTCCCCCCCGGCTCCCTCTACCTCTCCGGCTCTCACGTTAAATTACAGCGGGGCAAAGTGAGCCGGAGCGAAAGTCATCAAATGAAGATTAAAGACGGCCCTGTTTCTACTGACAAGAGCAGTCGCCGCGCTTGCCCCGTCGCCTCCGGGGAGCTGAGACAATTACATTTCGAATGGGATTCATTCAAAGCGTTGAGCAACTCATTAATTGCATATTGCAAACACTGCATTTTGGTAAAAAATGCATTGATGAGTAACAGGGAGAAGCCATTTAAAAGACAAAGGCAGTAGCCATTTCAGTACAATGCATGTACATGTGATGGCTGAAAGGTCGCTGTACATGTATGGCAGTAGATTTTGGCATACACCATTTTGCTGAAATACGGACTTAAATGATTTTGGCTCCTTGATGTGATCGCTGGTCTGAAATTTTAGAGTCAATAGAAAAAGAAAGTGAAGTGATTGTCATTGTGATACACTGCAGCACAGCACACAGTGACACAACGAAACGTGTCCTCTGCTTTTAACCATCCCCCTTGGTGAGCAGTGGGCAGCCATGACAGGCACCTGGGGAGCAGTGTGTGGGGACGGTGCTTTGCTCAGTGGCACCTCAAGGGCACCTTGGCAGATCCAGCAACTTTCAGATTATGGGGCCACTTCTTTAACCACTAGGCTGCCACTGGCCACTGTAGGCCGCCACTGGCCACTGTAAGATGGGCTACTTAATCATGTGTAGATACAGACGTGTAAAAAATTTAATGGAAAACATGATTAATGAAATTAATGAAAACATGAATAGAGGAAAATTGTGTTTGGGTGCCGTTAGAGGGAACGGACACTATATAGATCAATAAAAAGTGATTGTGACTGATCACTTCTGTCCTGATGTGGTTACATCCAGGTTGATGATGAACAGGACTTGAGAGTTACTGAATGATTGAATATCAAAAAGATGTAAGACAGATAAGTCTTTATTGATCCCTTGCTAGGCAAACTACAACAGCCCAATAGAAAATATGCAAAACTGTCACGGCGGTGCAGGGCAGGGAGGACGCAAACGCACGACTCCGAAACAAAACTGGGATTTAATAACAAGACATGAATCACAGCAGGAAACAGAGCGGGTGACAGGTACAATGCTGGCACGAAGACTGAACACATTCTAGGCATATTTATAATAAATTACAGGTGACAACCTGTGTTGTGCGCTGTTACCCAACACAAGGCTAATCAGGAGCACAACAGACACAAAACACCAGGAAAAGTTCGTGTGTTGACATAAATATAATGCAGATATAGCGAAATAGAAAACCTAGAATGAAATAGAATACAAAGATGTATCAATAGAGATAATTATTATCACATTATGTATATACAGTATATGTCGTACACTTATATTAAACAGAGCTAGTATATATAAATATGAGGTGAATGTAGTATAGAATATATTCAGGCCAGAATATTGTACAGTGCAGTACTTTAAATGACTGTGTTCTTGTAGAGTCTTACACAGTGTGTGTTGAGGTCTAGGCTCAGCCGACTGAGGGCTCTTGCCATGTCAAGTGGCTTGGCCCTCTCAGATTTGGCAGGAGAATCTAATAATTCAGGAGATGCACACACAATAGAAAGTGAAGTGATTGTCATTGTGAAAAACTGCAGCACAGTACATGGTGACACAACGAAATATGTCCTCTGCATTTAACCATCACCCTTGGTGAGCAGTGGGTAGCCATGACAGGCACCCGGGAGCAGTGGGAGCAGCGGGGAGCAGGCAGCAGTACTTTGTTCAGTGGCACCTCATTTGCACCTTGGCGGATCGGGATTCGAACCGGAAACCTTCCGCTTCCTTAACCGCTACGCCACCACTACGCTCAATAGGAACAGGAGCTAGTTTGAAGGACCTTGGTTTCAACATTTTTAAATATCCTCAAGACAAAAAATGTGTCTCAACATTTAAAATGGCATTTGAAACATCTGACATTTGACACCCCCGAAAGTGTCAGATCTTAGGGAGAATTCGTATTCTTTCATATTCTGACATTTTCTATCAGTCAATTAAAAGACATCGTGGACCCGAGCCACACCGGCGGTTAAGGGCGGGCTGGCTTTGTAGCTCATGACACGGCGAGCGATATCATCCCCCTTGCCGCAGGGTGCTTTTCATGGCAGACACATGTTTCAGTGGACACTAAAGCGGAGCGTGACAGCCCGAATACGAGTCTCAGAGCCACGGAGGGAGGTGGGGGTTGAGGTGAATTGGAGTGGAGCAAAAAAAAAAAAGCTTATGTGTTTACTTAAAAAAAAACACCTTATAAAAAATATATATATATATATTTTTTGTGTGTGTAGGAGTTGCAGTCCAGGATGTCGAGAGCGGGCGCTCTTCCAAAGTTGTTAAAGACATTAATATTTCAAGGCCCCGTATTTCCCTCCAGGGCCATCTTTTACAAGCAGCCAATTAGTAGCAGGAGATTTCGTGAGGAGGACGGGGGGACGCAGGGGCATTTCTCGCTCATTGCCAGTCAATTAGAGTCTGCATGTTTCTACGCGGCGCAGCTGTGAGCGGACAAATCGTGAGACCCCCGTGTTTGTCCAGAGACGGGTGGGAAGACACGGCTTGTTTGGCGTCGCTAAATGAAAACTTCCCGTAAGGGCTTCTCTCCCCCCGTTGATGTGAAATGCAGGAGCAGTGACCTCGCCGCCCCCACGTTGGCTCTGAGCACATCCCAGGGCAGCGCGGTATTGATTCCTTAATTAGGTCTCATATTATTCAGGAAGTTCAGGAAGTGCTTGTTTTTTTTTTCCGACGAGGGGAACGGAACCAGCACAATTTATTGCTGTTGCCGAATATTTATTTATTTGTTTGTTCCTTCGTTTATTTACCTCACAGTAAATTAATTAGCAGCATATCGTTCCTCGAGAAGCGGTGGCTGCAGCTGAACGCTCTGCTTCTTCTGCCTGCAGCAGTGGTTTAGCCTCCCTGGTGACGATAATAAAAAAAAAATAAAAAAATCTTATAACGTACGGCGAGTGAAAGGAGCACGCAGACACACGCTGTCCTTCAACTGGTCCTGCAGAGGGATCCAGAAAATGAAGCAGGCCGCAGGCTTCCCCACCCTACAACGCAGTCACCGGTTTGGATGCGTAGAGTTGCAGAACCAATCAGAAGTAAAAAGAGATCAAATAATTCTGGGAAAGAGTCCAGGGTGCAGCAAATAGGGGGAAAAACTCTTTAAAAAATGCATTTGTGCTTTCAAAGTTTTATATTCATCACAGCTCAGCCACACCACATTAACACTTGTCTACATGTTGTTGTCTCTTTGGTGAGCTTCTCATCCCCAGTATGTTGAGAATGTGATCTGGGTCGGTCAACGGGAGGAGCGTGGCTCCTGACCTGTGATGACTGTAATGGCCCGTTCTCCTCTGGCCACCAATTACCGAGGCCCAAATTATGATCTATACTGGCAGAGTGGGCTTGGCCCGCCGATGGAGATGGATGGAGAGGGTGGAGGACGCAGCAGATTGATTATTGATTGGGAGGACAGTGATGAATTGGGAGTGCGAGAGTGCCGTGTTAGTGGTTTGAGTCGAGGCTCGATGTTTTAAGGAATGTACTTTTTTTTTTTTTTTTTTTTTTGGAGGAGCTGTGTGGGGGTTGGGGTGAGGTTGAAATTTTAACTATGCCCTTGAGATGGAGCTCTTGACCTGATGCATCTAGAAACGCTTGTACGTTTCAAGTACACGCATATCATTTATTATATTGCTGTAAGTAAATTCTATCATTTTGCATCACTTCCTATTCTTATGTTTCAGTGTCTATTTATTCAATTGATTAGAATAATAAAAATCGAACTGAGGAAGGCTGCATGATCCGCTGCTACTGTGAAGAGACATGCTGGTCTGCGAAAGAGAAAATAGGTGGATCCTTCACATTTGAAGGACCCTCAGTATTCAGCCTTACAAAGATGTAGCCCCTAAATTGTGACAAAGCCAGTGACATGACCTTACACTGAGCAGCTCAATTATGCAATTTCCACAGGTCATGTGGTGTCGATATTGCTGTTTGCTCATAACCCACAAAAACTCTTAATACAGCATGGGGGGTAATTTGGAGGTGCTATATGAGATGTGGTGCTGTGGGAGAGTTCATGAATGTCAAATTCAGTCAATCAGAATTCTTGAATTAAAATGATAATCTAAACGTATGTTAAAGAGCTGTCAATTATCATGCTGGGCTCCTCCTGTTTGAAGCTTCTGGGTTTCAGAAATAATTACACAACAACAAAAACGGCTGCGTGGGCAGTTAATATCTCATCTCAAAGATAAAAATAACTAGAAAATAGCCCTGTTTTGTATGTACAGTACAGGACACACCTTCTCATTCAATGTGTTTTCTTTATTTTCATGACCATTTACGTTGGTAGATTCTCACTGAAGGCATCAAAACTATGAATGAACACATGTGGAGTTATGTACTTAACAAAAAGTGGAGACCTGGCCTCCACAGTCACCGGACCTGAACCCAATTGAGATGGTTTGGGGTGAGCTGGACCGCAGAGTGAAGGCAAAGGGGCCAACAAGTGCTAAACACCTCTGGGAACTCCTTCAAGACTGTTTGAGAACCATTTCAGGTGACGACCTCTTGAAGCTCATCGAGAGAATGCCAAGAGTGTGCAAAGCAGTAACCAGCGCAAAGAAACTAGAATATAAAACATGTTTTCAGTTATTTCACCTTTTTTTGTTAAGTACAGAACTCCACATGTGTTCATTCATAGTTTTGATGCCTTCAATGAGAATCTACCAACGTAAATGGTCCTGAAAATAAAGAAAACACTCAACTTTTGGCCTGTTCTTTATTTGTCAATTTATATTGATCCTGAAGCCAGACTTGATGTTACATTAGCAATTAACACCCTATTATTATGAAAACTCGACCCAATGTCCCATGTCGTTCTGTTCCTTCTCCTTCCCATAGAGTTTATAGTCGTGTTTCTTCTGTCTTTATAATGCACATCCTTGAGGTGAACCAACATCACATTTCATAGCATGTCGTACCTGCATATCTGTGTATGTGACAAATAAAACTTTTCAACTTGAAATGCGGTTTTATGCATTGATTTTCACATAAATTATTTCATTTAATCTGAAATTAAAGTATAGGTAATTAAACAGTAGCAGACGTCATCGTCTCTGAAGCTGATCTGTTTCATTCCTCTTCTTACTCAGGAGGATTGTTTTCTGTACAACAGGTGAAAAATGGGTGTCTGAGGAGAGGGGGGTTGCAGCGTTTAATCAGGAACACTACAAGAGCACGCGTGCTCCTCGGCTGAACGCTGTCTCGCCATCAGACTGCAGGTCACAGCGCCTCTTCACTGGTGCCTTTGTTCTCTCCTGCTTGATGTCCACTCGCTGTGGGTTGGAGGAGAATTTCCAGTGCTTCTTGCCTGGTTTTCTTTAATTTGTTGGACAGACAGAGGGAAAGAGAGGGAGACAAATTGGGAACGTTGACTGACAGCGGAGGATACATCCAAAGCGGATCTTCCCGATCTATGTTTCCTGGAAAGAAAAAGAACCCTGCATGGATTAGATTTCTGCCATGAGGATTTTGTCAGTTTTAATGTGGTGGAGGATCTGCTCATTTCTAGGCCTTATGCGAAAGAATACATGTGGTCCAGATCTTCGTGTCTTGCTATTTATGAGCCGGACTGTAAACTGTTCCAGAAAATGGCTCTGCCGGGTGTAATTAAGGATTTTCCCCTTTGTCTTACGGACGTGTTCGCCATGGACGTTGAGCCACAACTGAAGTGAACAAATATTTGGTGCGATTACTTCAAGCTAAATGCCACGGCATTCATTTCCTGCTGTGAGAAGGCACATTTAATAGAGTACATGCAGTACTGGAATGAAGTGCTCTGATTGGGTGCACACCATATTCTAAAAGATCAGACTTTATGTTTACAGTATCAATAGCCAAAAATATTTCATGTGTGATTTTATTAAGATTCCTTTTGTTGTTGAGAAAACAACATAATGCTGATCAGTGTTTGTAACCTATTTTATAAACTTCAACCTGGTACGACCGATGTGGAATCATGTTTAAGCTGGTCAGGTCAATAGCTTTACCATTTCTTGCTGCTTTAAAATGGCCATGCTGGTTTTTTATATGTTGTTGTTGATTTTCTCACGTTATCACTGCAGCAGAATAGGAAGAAATGGTTGTTCTTGTGTTTTATTTATGGTGTTGCAGAAATATCAGTGGAAGCTTTACATTTACAGCACAGCATCTTCATTCCAGAACTGAAGACTCACTATTGTCTCTTGATTTACAAAGTGAAACAACTATAAGCTGGTTAGAGTACTTACCTCACTAAAAACGTGGATGTATTTGACATTGCCTATAAAAGCTGAGCATTTTGTTAATAGATGTAGTCTTTTAATGTTTTCAGCTAAAATGCTTTGCACAATTTTACCAGGTCATAGCACGTGACCCATATCAGCCACTGGGTTAAAATATTATGTGATCCAGATTACTCAGCCATAATGTTTTTTCTTCAAAAGCAGAATTTGTCCAGGTCCTGGTCCCCTGTCCCTCAAATCAAAACAATCTGGAAAATGTATTGACAAAAAAAAAAAAAGCTTTCAGTGAGTCCCTCCTCTGCGTTAGATTAATCACTTGCAAAAGACTGATGAGGGCAAAATTAATGGCAGTAATGAAGCTATTAGTATAATTATAACCATGGCAATCAGCATGTGTTTTGAACATTTTTTTATTTTGGTGATTTGGCACTGTGGTGTTCTTACAGCTGCCATCTACAGATCTGATCTTTGAGTTTCTAAAACAGAGCACAGCGTAGGTCCCAGCTCAAACATCTAATGTGAAATGGTACAGTTGGGTAAAACCCTTGTTGTTGCCATTTCATGTATTTTTAATCAGACAAATAGCACCAATAACAGACAGAAATGTGATATAGTTTCTATTTTAAGCTGCTGAGTAGATAGTAGGGTGGTAGTAGCCTAGTGGGTAACACTCACCTATGAACCAGAAGACCCATGAACCTGCAGGTTCAAATCCCACTTACTACCATTGTGTCCCTGAGTAAGACATCTAACCCTTAAGTTGCTTCAGGGGGGGGACTGTCCCTGTAACTACTGATTGTAAGTCACTTTGAATAAGGGCATCTGATAAATGCTGTAAATGTAAAATGTAAATGTAAATGTAAAAGGTACCTATGAAAAAGAAAGGAATAGAAGAAACAGCCCACAAGAGAAATTTATACTTGCCATTTGACTCCCAAAAAGGTTGCCACAGACCAATCAGATTGTGCTTTCTTTGCCTTGTCTAAACAGATACAGGAGGACAGTGGTCATCCAGCCCCTCACAAGACAATCTTTTCATGACACCTCAGGCCATTTGTTGCCCTGTTGGCACGCTGGTGATGGTTTTATACAATGTAGTGAACATGGTTTCAAATCATATCACTCATCTTCCCCAAAAAGTCATTTTTATGGATTTTATTACACTACAGCAATCAAACAGTTAGCAAATAATATGATCTACTCATCCTCACTCACACACACAAACTAATCCCCCAGTGGGAAGATTGTTTTTAACTTTGAACAACTGGGCAAGACAGGATTGTACATCCTGAAATGCTGGGTGTTGGGAAGGCTGCTGCTTTAATGGCCGTCTAATGGGGGGGAGTGAGGATTTACACTTTGGTAGAGACTCTGCTCTGCGCACCCCAAAACAGCTGTAAAGGTAAGTAACTGAAATTGCAGTGTCATCATCTCCTGCAAACTATGTTTCCCAGGCTTCAGTCCATCTGCATTATTCACATAACATGAATTGCAACATAAGTTCACTCCGAAGTGGCTGTTTCTGTGTGATTAACTTCCTATTCTGCCAGGTTATTCTGTTTTGTGTTTAAAATTTCATAAGTGGGTTTCATTTATTTACTTATAATTGCTCCAAAAATGTTCCAGTTCCATTCAAAATGGTTGTTATATCAGAATTGTTCCTGTAACAAAGGTTCCTTTCCTTGTTTGTTTCTTTCTCTGCATGCACTCTGCTGATGCCCCATCCTGAAGGCTGCTCTTCTAATGTGGATTTCTCCGTTTTGCAGATAGCGCTGCCTAACAACGTGAACATAGCAACCACTCGAACAGTATTTACTGTCAGTTCAGTAGTTTTAGGATAATGGGGATGGGAAAAGGGAGAGGGATAAAAAAGCATTTTTTTTTGCCTGCTTATGAATCCCTAGTAACTACACTCTCTAAACTGTCATCTCAGGGCTGGGGGAGAGAAGATTTTGCATGGTTCATCCAGGAATAACGACATAAGCAAAGGACTCTAGTGTGGAACAGAGTGATTCCATGATGAGTTTCACAGGGATATCAGTTCATGTGATAAAGTCCACGGCCGGACTGAAGGCAACCATTTGACTGTGATCCAATTCTCTCAGTTCAAGCAAGAAATTCCACAGGTATAAATAAACGTAGGCATTTTTAATTCACTGTGTGGGAAATGAATTAAGTATGAGCATTTTGTATAAATCTACAAGGAATGTTATTCTTAATTGTACTTAGATTAAGATTAATTGAGCAGAATGCACGTTGGTTTTTCTCCCTAAAAAAAGTTTCCAAACTTTTGTGCTTTTTATGGACTGCAAGTAAATGCTGACGGTAGGATGTGTTTACTCCTAAACAGGGCTATGCAGGAGCCCACACAATTTGCACGTCACCGTGTTAGAAGTTGCCTGCACCCTCATCAGGTCTTCTCGTTTGCAGCCCAGCACTAATTTGCTCTGGGCCGGGCATTAATGTAAGGAACCGTTGGTGTTTGTGAACGTTAATAGTCGCATTGTTAGTAGATCACCCACAGAACCTGCCACTCCAATTTGTGCTTTTCTTGGAAAGTGGTCTCCACTTAATGCAGGAATTTGGGCCTAAATTGTATGATTGATTGTAGCAGTTGATCAGGTAAGGATGTGCTGTAGAATAAGCAATGTAGCAGTATTTTCTGTTTCACTTACTTTTCTGTTAAACCTCTCACATTTGAGATGACAATACCGAGGTGTTTTTTGGTATTTTTGTTGTTATTGTCCACACATACAAAAGCTATTAAGATCTAGTCAAATTGTAGGTGTCATTACAGCTTCTGTGGTTTTTCACTTGTCACTCAGCTTCAAACAGAGAATCTCTTTGACAGAAAAGGCTTAGAAAAGACAGTGAGAAAAAAAGGTGTGGGAGACATGGGAAAACATCAGCATATTTTTTTTTCCATATAAAAAAATGACCAACATAAAACAGTAAAACAGTACATTCAGAGGTTGGTGTTGATGACAGGAGCATTTGTGCCAGTCTGAGAAGCGTCAGTTCACACTCCAGCACAAATTAAGCCGTGGGCACCTTTCATGACTGCCCACAGCTCACCAAGGGGATGGGTTAAATGCAGAGGACACACTACTGATTGTCAGTCACTCTGGATAAGTGCATTTGCTAAATGCCATAAATGTAAATGAAATAGGCTCTGCTGATCTGGGAACCTTCTACAGAGCTTTGGATCCCAGAGTGTTCTTTTGTTGCTTGCATTTCAATATGATGTGTTTAGAGCCCTAGAACATTACATATACTTACTGGTCTGAATTGTTTGATTTGGATGTTTTATTCCAGTTGACCTAAAACTAGAGCTATACATGCTTGTATTCATGGTCTGTAGCTCAGCTTGTCCGTCTGTCGATTAATCCAGTCCTACACAGGATGCAGATTCAGTAAATATACTGACACCAGTTTCTAGCGCCTAATTAAAGTTTAGAGTGTCATTTAACTCACTAAGCCTTAAAGTTTAAGTCCAATGTTAATGCTATTCAGCTAGATTGAATAGCAACACACCCACCTATGCCAACATGGTCAACCTAGAGACAATGCACAGAAATTAAATATATATAAACTGTACTGTGCAAATGTTAAAGTATTACAGTGTTCTGTACAGTACAGCTTAAATTCTTCTTTGTTTGCTTGCACTCAGAGATTTAACCACAGATCTCTAAATCCTTATAAAGAAATCGTAACTTTCAAGGAACTTCCACCATTTTTCACTGTTGCCTTCTGCTACAGCTTAATATTTCCAATTTTAACTCAGTCCACAGCACCTGCTTCCGTAGACACCAGTTCCTGTGTTGTATGGCTGAGTGGCTTGGCCTTGTTTCCATATAATTTCTTTGGCTGCAAATCATTTATATTTACATTTAAGGCATTTGGAAGACGTCCTTATCCGGAGTGACTTACAACGTGCCATGAAGACTAGACTTCTCAGGACAGAAGATGGGTGGACCTGGGTCACACTGGTTCCTGCCAGTTCTGAGCCAGTTCGGAACTGCTCTTTGTTGTGTGTCACGTTTTGAGGAATCCAGGCACCACTCATCACCAGGCCAATACCATCCCTACAGTGAAACGTAATGTTTCTTTTCAGTAAATTTACATGTAAGATTGATTATCAGAGAGAACCTCTCCAACACCAGCTCACCAGCCAAGAAAGCCCATCAGTGTCTTTACTTCCTGCAAGTGCTGAGGAAAGACCATCTCCCATCACCAAGCCTCGCCACCTTCTATGGAGTAACTATTGAAAGCAATCTGATCATCTGCATAACTGTCTGGTTTGGAAACTGCACCGCCTTGGACCGCAGGACCCTACAGCAGATATTGAGATTATCAGAGCAGATCTTTCCTCCATAATGGACATTTGCCAATCTGGCAAATGCATCCGGAAAGCCACTAGCATTGTGAAGGACATTTTTATTTTAATTTTTTTACCTTTACAGCATTTATCAGACTCCCTTATCCAAAGAGACTTACAATCAATAGTTTCACATGTGCTCTTTACCCTCCTGCCAACCGGAAAAAGGTACTGAAGCATTCGGGCAACTTATGGTTAAGTGTCTTGCTAAGGGAACCATGAAGGACTCTACAAACCCCTCACATGCGCTCTTCATCCTCCTGCCATCTGGAAAAAGGTACCAATGCATCCAGGCCCTCACTGCCAGACTCTGCTATAGCTTCCTACACAGACCATCCGACACCTGAAAACTCAGGGACTTTCCATTCTGAACTGACAAACACTCTGGCAGTGGTTGCCTAGTGGTTATGGAAGCGGCCCCATAATCAGAAGGTTGCTGGTTTGAATCCTGAACCACTGAGGTGCCAGTGAGTAAAGTACCGTCCCCACACACTGCTACCCAGGCACCTGTCACGGCTGCCCACTGCTCACCAAGGGTGATGGGTAAAAGCAGAGGACACATTTCATTGTGTGCTGTGCTGTGTTTCACAATCACTTTCACTCTACCTCTTCTGACCAGAAAATATTTCCATTACAGCAGTATTTGTACTATTAGAGCAGTAGTTGCGCTGTATTTTTACTTAGCACCTTCATTATTCATGTCAAATGTTACTCTTGTGCTGCATGTGTCCGTTGCTTGCACTTCATGCAGCCCGGTTTGTCTGTGTCACACTTGTGCACTTTATGTCAGTGTGTAACCTTGTTTAAATGTTGCATGTGGCATCTGGTTCCAGAGAAATATCGTTTTTTTTCCAATATGTGCTGTCTGACATGTATGTAGATGAAATGACCATAAAGCTCACTCACATTTACATTTACGCCATCATCTCCACATTCACAAATATACATTTCTGACATTCAAAAACAAAACAAAAACAAATCAGCGACCAAAATAGCCACCTTTCTTTGCAAGGACACTCAAAAGCCTGCCATCCATGGATTCTGTCAGTGTTTTGATCTGTTCACCATCAACATTGCGAGCAGCAGCAACCACAGCCCCCCAGACACTGTTCAGAGAGGTGTACTGTTTTTCCTCCTTGTAAATCTCACATTTGATGATGGACCACAGGTTCTCAATGGGGTTCAGATCAGGTGAACAAGGAGGCCATGTCATTCGTTTTTCTTCTTTTATACCCTTTCTTGACAGCCACGCTGTGGAGTACTTGGACGCGTGTGATGGAGCATTGTCCTGCATGAAAATCATGTTTTTCTTGAAGGATGCAGACCACTGCTTGAAGAAGGTGTCTTCCAGAAACTGGCAGTAGGACTGGGAGTTGAGCTTGACAACCCGAAAAGGCCCCACAAGCTCATCTTTGATGATACCAGCCCAAACCAGTACTCCACCTCCACCTTGCTGGCGTCTGAGTCGGACTGGAGCTCTCTGCCCTTTACCAATCCAGCCACGGGCCCATCCATCTGGCCCATCAAGACTCACTCTCATTTCATCAGTCCATAAAACCTTAGAAAAATCAGTCTTGAGATATTTCTTGGCCCAGTCTTGACGTTTCAGCTTGTGTTCAGCCTTTCTTACCTTGGCCATGTCTCTGAGTATTGCACACCTTGTGCTTTTGGGCACTCCAGTTGCAGCTCTGAAATATGGCCAAACTGGTGGCAAGTGGCATCTTGGCAGCTGCACGCTTGACTTTTCTCAGTTCATGGGCAGTTATTTTGCGCCTTGGTTTTTCCACACGCTTCTTGCGACCCTGTTGACTATTTTGAATTAAATGTTTGATTGTTCGATGATCACGCTTCAGAAGCTTTGCAATTTTAAGAGTGCTGCATCCCTCTGCAAGATATCTCACTATTTTTTGACCCATTTTGCCAAAGGAAAGGAAGTTGCCTAATAATTATGCATACCTGATATAGGGTGTTGATGTCATTAGACCACACCCCTTCTCATTACATAGATGCACATCACCTAATATTCTTAATTGGTAGTAGGCTTTCGAGCCTATACAGCTTGGAGTAAGACAACATGCATGAAGAGGATGATGTGGACAAAATACTCATTTGCCTAATAATTCTGCACTCCCTGTACAGTTGAATATAATCCTACAAAATCCCTGCCTTTGTGCAATTGTCTAAGAAATATAAAAAATTATGCTAGTCTGAAGACAAAAGGTAGTAGCACCAAATAATGATTTCATTTACATTATCCTTTTGTTTCATCACTTTGCATATATGCATTTATATACAATGTATATACTTTTTATGTCAAATTATCGAGATGCACAAAGTAATCCCAGCTATTTGCTTGAAAATTTTTAAAAGCCTGCTGAACAGCAATCCAGCAGCTTTTAGTTACTTTTGTTGCTGTGGAAATCCTCAAAGCTGCCAACACATTAAAAAGGATACTAAAATCTTACTTTATATTTACATGAAATGTTACTGTCAAGTTGTGCATTTTATCCCAACTTCGGAAGAGTTACACATCTACATGTGTAACTCCCCACACTCTGCTCCCTACACACTGCTTTCCTTCCTCCTTGCACTAGTCAAAGTATTGCTAGCACCCCCCTTCTTCCCCCTGCTTGCAAAGATTTGTTTCCTTGTATATGATCTGGGAAAATTTTATTAATTTTTTGGCTGTCCCTTTGTTGGTGCAGATTTCCTCTGGATTCTCTGGTCATCTAAAAGTACGCACACTAGGAGAGCAGAAGACAAAATTGTTCTAAAGTCTGCCAATTCAGGACCAGATGCTTCAGTGCTGTCTGCCTCAGATGTTGTTGTCCCTCATGTGAAACCCAATCACTGTGATCTTCACAGTTTACATTACAACATCTTCCCAGCATGAGAAGACATTATTCATTAATACTAAGCTTCAACAGTGAGGCAAATGGAATGACATATAATGACCCTGATGTGCTAAGTTTGGGGTTAGTGTCTGTAACTGGTCCACCTCTGGAAAAACAGTTGATTGGACATGATTTGAAAAGGCACACACCTGTCTATACAAGGTCCCACAGTTGACAATTCATGTCAGAGCTCCAAGACAGGATGGACTCAAGGCACAAATCTGGGGAAGGTTACAGAAACTTTTCTGCTGCTTTGAAGGTCCCAATAAGCACAGTGGCCTCCATCATCCATCCATAAGTTGAAGAAGTTCAGAACCACTAGGACTCTTCCTAGAGTTTGCTGGTTACCTAAACGGAAGGGTCTTAGTCACCAATCAGGCCTGTATGGTAGAGCAGCCAGACGGAATCCACTCCTTAGTAAAAGGCACATGGCAGTCCGCCTGGAGTTTGCCAAAGGGCACCTGAAGAACTCTCAGACCACGAGAAACAAAATACTATGGTCTGATAAGACAAAGATTGAACTCTTTGTTGTGAATGCCAGGTGTCACGTTTGGAGGAAACATGCCACCACTCATCACCAGGCCAATACCATCCCTACAGTGAAGCATGGTGGTGGCAGCATTATGCTGTGGGGATGTTTCTCAGCTCAAAGTTACATACTGACATAAAGTGCACGTGTGCGACACAGACCATCTGGGCCACATAAGGTGTAACATTTAACAAAATGCATGTAGACAACAATGAGACAGACAGCACTAAACAGGTGAAATGAATAATAAATAAATGTGCGAAGTAAATTGTGCAAATATTGCTGATCAAAATGGAACAGTGCATCAGTAGATTATATGGAACAATGCATGAATAGATGATATTACAGATAGATAATCAAACAATATAACAGAGGTAGTGTGTGTGTGTGTGTGTGTGAGGATGTTAGTCCAGAGGGGTGAGTCCTTGAGTGTTCAGGTGTCTGATGGCTTGTGGGATGAAGCTGTTGCAGAGTCTGGCCGTGAGGGCCCGAATGCTTCGGCACCTTTTTCCGGAAGGTAGGAGGGTGAAGAGTGCATGTGAAGGATGTGTAGAGTCAGGATGGTTCATCTTTCAGCAGGACAATGACCTTAAGTCCAGAGCCCAGACATCAAAGGAGTGGCTTCTGGACAACTCTGTGAATGTCCTTGAGTGGCCAAGCCAGAGCCCAGACTTGAATCTGATTGAACATCCCATTCAACCTGATGTGACATCATATTGAAAACATACATATATGTCTGCACTGAATGAGCTGCTTTTTATCTCATTGTAAATGCGTTTAGTGACAATAAAAAGGCATTCAATGAATATGTGATTTTACAGTTTTTCTATTTTACTACATTTGACAAAACCTCAAGTAAACTTTTTTCAATATTGTCATTATGGTGTGTGAAGAATTCTGGGAGAAAAATGGATTTAATCCATTTTGGAATATGGCTGTAACATAACAAAATGTGGGAAAAGGAATACGATGTGAATACTTTCTAGATGCACTGTACAATAAATATGTTATTCCTCTTAGGGGCAGTGGTGGCCTAGTGGTTAAGGAAGCGGCCCCGTAATCAGAAGGTTGCTGGTTCGAATCCCGATCTGCCAAGGTACCACTGAGGTGCCACTGAGCAAAGCACCGTCCCCACACACTCCCCCCCCGGGCGCCTGTCATGGCTGCCCACTGCTCACTCAGGGTGATGGGTTAAATGCAGAGGACAAATTTCACTGTGTGCACTGTGTGCTGTGCTGCTGTGTATCACGTGTGACAAATACTTCACTTTCATTTCATTACCTGTTTATCATGCATTTCTTTGTTCTAATATCACATATGACAAGCAGTCTAAAGCATTTTAAAGATGAGATTAATCATGATTAATCACAGCCTATTATTGTGATTTACTGGATTCACTTTTTCATTGATGGATACCACTACTTCTATCATGCCGGCATTTTGCCTCTCCTGCCTGGTGATGGATGATGTACTTGTTGTGTCTGAGTATGAAAACCATGTCCAAATCTGTTAGGGCTGCAGGTGAAAGTAGAATTGAAGTGATTGTCATTGTGAAACACTGGAGCACAGCACACGGTGACACAACGAAATGTGACCTCTGCTTTTAACCATCACCTTTGGTGAGCAGTGGGCAGCCATGACAGGCGCCCGGGGAGCCATGACAGGCGCCATGACAGGCGCCCGGGGAGCAGTGTGTGGGGACGGTGCTTTGCTCAGTGGCACCTCAGTGGGTCCTTGGTCGATTGGGATTTGAACCGCCAACCTTCTAATTATGGGGCCGCTTCCTTAACCGCTTGGCCAACCACTGCCCCACTGCCCACTGCCCCTGTACACTGTAATCGTGTAGAAACACAGTCGCCTTTTAAGGAGAGAGCTAGTGTGTGTGATGTGCCGTGTTCCTCACAGTCCTGCCAATTAACTGCTGTTTACAGCTTTAAAAAGCTCTTTTAAGCCACATTAAACATGCACATTTCAGGAAATGCTTCTGTGGATGTGAGGTTAATGAATTTTCTCTCCACTGAGGAGCTGGAAATTGACTACTGGATCTGGAGATGGCGGAGTGGGAATTTCAGTGTAAACAAACACCACTGGAGCCCAGTGTCCACCTAACTCTGTCTCTCTCTCTCGCTCACACACACACACACACACACACACACACACACACACACACACACACACACACACACACAAATCAGAACAGTTGGAGCTCTGTTGTGCTCTGATCAATGAAAGTAAAACTTCCACACAGTTTTATTTGCTGTACCTGTCGAGGCTTTTTTTGTGTGTGTACATACAAAAGAAATGCCATTGGCTTTATCTTTGTTGCTCAGCCTTACAACTATGCTTCCGCAAGCTATAGGTTGTGCATTTGAATGCAAAAACACACCAGACAGAAGTGATTTTTCCTGCGTTTGCCTTTTTGAGCATTGAAATTACAATACATGGCAGATTGTACACTTTCCACCTTATGCATCTGAAGAAAACAAATATCTGAATGTCCAGAAATGTATAATGTGTATGAAGCATGAATGCCTAATCAACACATCTAGTGTTATTTTGAAGAGCCTGTGAGTCTGAGCAGCTCTTATATTATTACCTGACTGGTGCCTTTGTGGGACTACAGTATTTATTCTATCACAGATATGAGAGGGATTAAAAGACTGGAGCACATCTTGTGTCCTGGAAATCCACACATTTTTGTTTTGGGGCAGTGGTGGCCTAGCGTTTAAGAAAGCGGCCCCGTAATCAGAAGGTTGCAAGTTCAAAGCACCGTCCCCACACACTGCTCCCCAGGCGCCTGTCAAGGGTGAGGGTTAAAAGCAGAGGACACATTCCGTTGTGTGCACCGTGTGCTGTGCTGAGGTGTTTCACCATGACAATCACTTCACTTTCACTTATGTGGAATGAAATCTGCTTTACATCTTATTGGGAGAAGTGGCTAAATGAAAGTGGCATTAGGACATACAGTTGACCCACAATTTTTCTTTTCTTTTCTAATTCCTTAGTGGTCCACATGTGGCCTACATGTGTGTCAGGTGTTTAGCGGTTCTGTGTGTATTTGATTTACTGAGAACAATTAAGACAGAAAGCTAATAAATGGCTTCTTAATAAACCTTTCACTAGGTTTTTTGTGTTCATTTTAATGTTTACATGCAGCAGTGTCACTGGGAGGTCACCAGGTCACTCTGGTCAGAGTGTAGGGTGCTCTCCTCATCCGGTTTCTCCACATTATTTTATACACAAGTATAAAATATTGTCTTCCATAATTTCCATTTTCTACCCCAGAGCATTATTTTAAAATGTCACCCATGTGTTTTGCCTCAGAATGGAAGCACAACAACTGTGAAAAGCAGAGTTCAGAAATGAAAGATACTTCATGAGTGAGCTTTGTTTGGTCAGTCTGTGTTGTTAAATTCTGTTTGAAACTATGGTTCTCCTATTACATTGCACAATTACTATGCCAGTTCTTCCAAAAGTGGGAATTTTGCCAGTGCACTTGAAGTGTGCCCTGCTTCAAGTGACTTCATTGTGTATTCATGACCCGCGGCCTGCCACCGCACTGCTTTGAGGAGATGAGCGCTGTGCATAGTTGGTATTGAGGAGCAGTTTTGTTCATTTCCAGATTAATGAATGGCAGGCAGAAAGACGAGTCAAGGCAAAATGTGGAAAAACTACAATTTTGAATAATGTATCACTGGCCTCTAATGCCTTCTGTTTAATATGCGTCTAAATCCCTCAACTTCCTGTCTACAAAAAAAAAAAAAAAAAAAACCTTCAACAATTTCGCAGTCGAGTAATCTTCAGATTTAATAACCTTAAGCTTCCCCAGCTCCATAAATCTGACGTTCCAGTGCCCCCCGCTCCTTCCACTCCCTCCCCTGCTCCTCCTCAGTTCGAAAGCGTCTGTGCATTTTTATCTCTGTAATAACACAAAGCCTCGTTTGCAGCCTCGGTGGGCGAGATAACGGAAATTCCTGCCCATATTTTAATAGCTTCTCTCCGCTATCTCTGTCTCCCAACTCCGCAGGAAGGCGCGCACTCACCTTGGAAGCGGCGCCCGGAGGAGATTCCCTGAGAAAGCCGTGACTCTGCCATGTGCTGGCACACCGGGAGAATCTTAATGTCAGGCCTGCTGTTTCAGGCTCGGCTCTCCGCGGCACACGCAAGGTGCCACAGCACAGCAGCGACAGGCATTTCGGTGCAGTTAGAAGACCGGCGTGAAACTAGCACTGTAACACGCTGCATTTAGATGCGAATCTGTGCCTCTGATATAGTGTGGGGACTTGCGGGTCCTTATTTGAATGCAGTGTGTAAATTCGGAATGTGGCTGGATCACCCAAAGCAGCTCTGGAAGTACATTCTGCTAACAGCCTGGCACCTGCCATGTAAGCGATAATTGAACGCTGCCTCATTTCCTGCCTCTTGTCGACCTTGTTTGCATATCTGCATAAGAAATGACATCCACATGAGATCCGATCACAATGCAGCCAATGGGAACGCATATTAATACCAGGTGAAAATGCACATGCAGACAGTATTCTACTTTAAAACATGAAATATGCTTGTGTTTTGGTGTGTGATTTCTGCAGATACATCCCGCAAAATTCATATGAAAATAATATGATAGACACAAGACATTAGACATTAGAGACATTAGAGGTAATATATAACATTAATTACATAACTTTAACAATATTTTGTGCAATGTTTAATCCATGGAAAAAAGCACTTCAGGATAGCTTCTGATGTCTTGAGGAGTCCATGAATAGACAGGTATTCTATTTTAGAGGTCCAATTGGGACCTTAAATATTAGTCTTAATGTTCTGGTTGATCAGTAAGTATTGTACAGAGTTACGGAACGTGAGTTAACAAAGTTGGGAAACTCATATTGTTGAGAAAACTATTTTATCACTTCTGAAAATTTGAGATTATTCAAAAGGAGGGTGAGTTTTGGGAGATAGTTTCCTTTTTTTCTCCAGCTGTAATTTATTCAAATATGTGTCTCTATCGCTCTCTCTCTTGCTTACACACACCACCATCTTTCTCACACACACACACACACACACACACACACACCACCCACTTTCTCACACTCACAAACATGCAGACACACACACATGCACACTTTCTCACGATCTCTCTCTCTCTGTCTGTAACAGCACATGCTTGAGAAACTCCAGTGAACACAGTAATTACAAATGGCTCCATTTTGCTCACTGAACAGCACAGTTGGGACCTCTGAGCTCCGTCTGCATTTCATTGTCACTCATCTCAATATAATTTGTTGGTATTACTCAGGCAGAAATTAGCTTAACAAGAACACAAACATGTTCAGATGACTTTTAATCCATTCGAGTCAACGCCAAGGTGTTTATTAACTTTTACCAAGCAGAGCCAGAAATTCCTGATGGGATTATGGACTCATCTTGGGAAGGAAGAGGAAGTGATGAAGGAAGAAACAGCCATTCCATCAGACCCAGAACAAGACTGCTGGGGTCTGATAGGATGCGTGCCAGAAAGGGAGGGCACTGGCTCTATATGGATGGGGAGAATGGGTCATGCCGGTACCTGTAACACGGTTGGTGTCAGAAAAGCACAAATGTCATCTCTGTGTGAAGTTATGATAATAATAAGGAAAGTGGCAACTTCACCTTTTTCTTTTTTGGAAAAAGTGTAACTTTTTATAACTATTATAATTATCAGTGCAGTGGTGACCTAGCGGGTAAGGAAGCAGACTTGTAATTGGAAGTTTGCTGGTTCAAATACCGAACTGCCAAGGTGCCACTGAGGTCCCCCTGATCAAGGTACCGATCCCACATGCTTCTCCCCGGCTGCCTTTCATGGCTGCCCACTGCTCCATAAGGGTGATGTGTTAATCAGGAAATCAGGTAATCGGAGCAACAATAGACAAACACATAACTTCCATTTGGAATATGG
Organism: Denticeps clupeoides; assembly: GCF_900700375.1. NCBI lineage: Eukaryota > Metazoa > Chordata > Actinopteri > Clupeiformes > Denticipitidae > Denticeps > Denticeps clupeoides. Next base: position 15,462,483 of record NC_041719.1, on the reverse strand, counting down.
ACCTAAAGCACCACACAAAGGACAAACTTGTGTCATACAACTATGCCATTTTAACTTTTTATTAAATTCCTGTGTTTGTTAGTCGAGCGATCACATCCTTTCTTCCCTGCCCTGTCGGATCCCTGACATATATCTACAGCGTCCCTGTGGGTTATGAAAAAAGGCCTGTGTAAAAAAATATAGCTTATATATTGTGACGCCAAGGCAGCCTTGGGCTATCCAGGATCTGTCAGTCACAAACACAAGGGTTCCTATCCCACTGCCTGCTGCTCATTCAGTGTGGGTGATTAGAACCCTTTATATGTTTGTTTCTCCCTCACTCCCTTGTCCTGCATTTTTGATGTCTCACGGTCCCTGCTACTTTTCTGTGCTTTTCTGGACATCGTTTCGTGTGTTTGTTTTCAGATAATTTCAGCATTTGCGCCTCATTCACACCCCATGGCATGACATATATTGTTTGCAGAAAATATACTACATATATACTACCCTAAATATAATACAGTTTATATATTGTTGTCAGGATGACAGGACATGGCGAGGAAGGAGGACGCATTTATGCACAACTTCACGAGACTGGGGTTTATTACATAATCGCATGACGAGAAACATCACCAAACAACGACCTGATGGCGAACAGACACGAACTGGGCAGCTTTATACAGGCAGACACAGGTGAAAACAATCAGGAAGCATAATAACACAGGACCAACATGAAACCCCAGTCCGAACTCCGGATCTGGAGTAGCCCCTGCCGGAACGGATCCTGACAATTGTATATTTACCATGAACACATAAGCTATTTAAGAAACTTTGTAGTTATCTATGTATACATATTTCTGGAAAAATTACATAACCCTTAAAACATAACCCTTAAAACTTTTCATCTTCAACCAAGAGTCTAATCTTTTGGAACAGAATTGACCTTTTCGTGCATGAATGTACAAATCGACACACAAGTCTACAAATCTTTTCCACTTAAATTAAAATATTTACAGGATTCCAAACAGTGTATATACACAAGGATAGACAATGATAGACCTTTCTGCTGACCACCACCTGCCACTGTTATGCAAGAAAATTCACCCAGAGAATTTATTTCTTCAGGTAAACAAGTTATTTATGAATAATTTATGAAATAATCATTTGAAGTACAGGAAGGAAAATTTGATTTAATTTAATAGGGTTAGTAGCACTTTTATTAATTCATTCATCTGCAAGTCAACATGCCACAAAAGGCAAAAAAACCTAATTAATTGTTTTGAAATTAGTTGTATGTATATAATTATGAGAGTATCATGCTGCAATAAAATGTGCAAACACCATAGTGGCATGATGCATAATCAGAATTAATGCCTAAAGTTACTATAACCTTGAGTTTACAAGACATTAACCAAAAATTAGCATACATAGCTAACCAATAACCCACAGGGACACTGTGTGTATCACGGCCAAAAGTGTCAAAAATCTCAAAAATGTCAAAACAATTACTACTGGCAAAAGATATATCTCAAAAGAGTGCCCATCTTGCAATTCCACCACCATCAAATAATAATTAAAAATCGATGGCCGAATACCCAAAAGTGGTCCTTACCACTGATTACTGGTCTGTTTCCATACCCGCTAGACCAGTGTTTGGCATGGATCTGCAATAGGAAGGTTGCCGGTTCGAATCCGCCAAGGTGCCACTGAGCAAAGCACCGTCCGCACACACTGCTCCCCGGGTGTCTGTCATGGCTGCCCACTGCTCACCAAGGGTGATGGTTAAATGCAGAGGACACATTTTGTTGTGTCACCGTGTGCTGTGCTGCAGTGTTTCACAATGACAATCACTCAAATATGTGTACTGGGGGGTACATTTCTAATTACATATGACCTCATAATCCATTATGTAAATGCAGAGAATAGCAGCAATTAAATGTACGATTACACTTTTACTTAATGATGTAGTTGCGTGTGTCACATCCTGGTGTTTTTGGGGTGTTTTTGTGCTGTGTTTGTATTGTGTTGTAGGATGTCTGGTGATTGCCAATTAAGCCCATATGTTCCTGCTGCAAACAGCCAATATAAAAGGGGCGGTCGCTACACGATTTGGACTATGCATGCGTGCACATATGCACTCTAAAAGCCACCATGGTACAGCTTAAACCTAACCCTACTCTTACACCTAACTCGAACCGGGTTTTCTCTGTTTTCCCGATTTGTTTGTCCTTTGTTTTGTATGTTTTTATTTTTATTTTTTTTCCATTAATACATTACTTGTTAAATTGCTCCGTTTTGTCTTGGGGGTTTTTATCTTTTGTCTTCTTCTGATATGGGCCAGCATATCAAAAGTTAAGAGTTACCAAGTAAGAGTTTTATTGCGTTAAATCAGTCAATTATAATTGACAACAGCACTTTAAATAATGCCAATAATATGAGCAAATCATTATTTTATTGGATGAGGCTGTTTATTTAAAGCTGATAGGATGTTTCTATTAACTACAGTTAAACATTTTAAATTAATTCTTCAACTACACTATTACATTGTTCATAGTTAGCTGAAACAATGGAGTAACAAAACCTCAGCAATCCTTCAGCAATCCTTCTCATGCATTATTGATTAATTATCAGTGCTGGAGTTACAGTATGCATTTATTTTTATAATTATAGGGTAAATGTAATTGTAATATTGTAATGATTGTAGTCTTCCCCTTACGTCCTGTCTCTGTAATGGGAAAAATGTTCTCATTTAAACCCTTTCCTCCATGATGGGTGTGAATATCTCTCCAGCCTAAATGCTGCAAATGTCGGCATTTGAGGAAAAGATTTGGGCAAAAAAAAGAAAAAGAAAAAAAGAACGGGCAGATCTTCAGAGCATTTCCTCTCCTCCCTCACTCTCCCGGTCTCTTCCTCCTGCTCGCTTTCTCCCCGTCTCTCTGTTTTGTTTTGTTTCTGACAGCGCGAGAACGTAGAGGAGGTTGTGAGAAAAGCTGAGCAGAGCTGCAGAGAGAGCCGGGGCAGCTGGGATAGGATTAAACGCTGACATTCTGCAGCTCTCATCCTTCAACCGCCCGGAAACACAGCTCTCCTTAAGGGGAAGCCTGCAGTTTGGCAGCAGCCTCAGTTTTCTGGGCAGAAAGGGGATTTGCATCTAAGTCATTCAGCTTTATGTAATAGTCTCCAGTATGCTGTGCTCGGGGCCAGGGGCATCTGTGGTGAAACCAGCGGGGCGGTTTGCCACTCTGGCTCTTGCAGGGATGCTAGTGTAGTAAATGTCAGGGAAAGGTCTCAGGCTCCGGGTGAAGATGCGGAGTACACTAGCAGCATGGGGGTTGTTTAAACCAGGCCATTTGCAGATGTTTGTAGAAGAATCTCCTGTGCTGGAAGTTGCCCTGGAATGTTGGGATGTGAAGGTGTACGTCTCTGCCACTGGCGTGGCTGCTGGCGGTGCCCAGGGCTCAGAGGCTATCAGACGCCCAAGCAGGATGGTAATTTTTAAAAATGCTTTGCTATTGTACTTGGGCCCTTTCAAGCATTGACTATTTCCTGAAGTGTGTGTGTGTGTGTGTGTGTGTGTGTGTGTGAGGCCAGTCATGTTAGCCTAGCCAATCCCCTTAGTGCACCAGATCACTGCGCTGTTAGCAAATCTTAGAACCTATTTACACAATGCATACCTTGTGCCTAGTGAATGATCTTGTGTTTGCATTGTCACTTGCCACACACTGTTTGCCTTCTGAAGCTGTTTTGTTAGACATCTTGGGAGCATATGGGCAGGTAACACAAACACAGTGTAGAGAATGCAGTACTGGTCTAACATTCCAATTGAGAGGCACACTGTGTGCATTCACACCTCTCATTCACATGCACTTTGCATATCCAGATATAGACGAAACTGAATACGGAGGTCTAAATAAATGGATTTTCTGTTTTGCTGAAGATTTGTTAGATTCCTCCCTCAACATTGTTCTGTTTACTCAGTCATTCCTTCTCAGGGTTATGGCTGCCGGAGCCCATCCAGGGACACTGTGTGCAGGGCGGTGATGCACACAGGGCGGAGCACCACTGCAGGGCACCCATAAAAACACACCATTCACTTATACACACAGACAATTGGAGTCCCAAATTCACCTAGTGGACAGTGGGCGGAAACTGGAGAGCCTCAGCCAACACGGGGAGAACAGGAAACGAGCTGGGATTCAGAGGTGTGGGACCATGTTGCTAAATGCCGATCCATTTTTCTGTTAAGTCTAGTTGTTTTTTTGTAGTTCTGCTTATCTTCAATATATTGACAGTTACTGTCCGTTGTGTCCCTCATTTTGGAAGCCTGTTTTTTTTTATCTTCCTGAGAAATGTACATCTTCAAAAGTTCCAAAGTTTCTTGAGATCTTGAAATGTCATGTCAATATTTATAATTATTTACTCTGAAGCTAGATGCTGTATCATGGATCAACACGGATTTGTTCTCACTTCATTCCAGCACACTAAAAAAAAGAGTGTCTCGCAGTGAAACAAATTTTCATATTACTGTCTGCCATTTCAGAAGAAAGACTTACATCTTCTCCTGCAGCGGTGCATTCTGCTATTTTGGAACCGTTGGCACCAGACGTGACTAAAATGAAGTTGTGATCTTGAGAACACAAACGTTGTTATTGTGATCTCAAGAAAAGAACTTGTGATGTTGAGACAACAGCTTGTTGTGTTGAAATAATGAGAAAAATAAAACGATCATATATGTGATAAATAAATGATCATATAATTAAATAAAGGCATTTTTAACACCAGCTTGTGAACATGATGTTTGCTGTATGTAATACAAACTCAACTCGTTTCTCAAGTCGTCTCAAGCCTGACAGTCCAATAGAAATACATAAATTGTTCTTGGGTGTCTGTGACTCTGGCTTTAAACTCTCATTTAAAACCCAGTGATTGGGGGACAGACTGAAAATGCTCAATTTTTATTAGGCAGACAGCCTACACTTGGCTCAGAAGTATCATAAAACAACTGTGTAGACCCCTTTCCACTCTCTCTAATACACACATACAAAAAAATAGATCTGCGGTCAATAAAGATTCCCACTGATAAGCAGAATCATTAATGGCACTGGTATCAGTAAAATCTTTTCAAATCCCATCGCTAATCCTGTGCCTCTCCTACAGTCCAGTCATATTTCTGCAGATGAGCTTTTCTGGTAATTGCATTGAGTCTCACACAGGATCTGAGGGGTAATGAACAGGAAAGTGCAAAAAGTACATGGTAGTGGCGACCCTCCACTCCATCAGCAAAGCATGTTATTTCAAAGCAGGGTGGCTCCGGGGACATCTGAATGCACCGTCCTGAAAGGGGACTGGCCATTCTGTCAACATTCTGACGTGTTTTTTTTCAAAAATCTATATGATGGATCTGTTTCCATTGACATCTGCCCATTCCCGCAGTAAAAAAGATGACAAATCGCTTGGGATGAAAAGGGGGAAATACTCCACATAAACCATTAGAGCACACACATGCACCGCTAAGTATTTGCCTGTTGTTTTTAATGGATGCTTTAATCTTTTTTAATATGTCAGAAAATCAATTGGTTTGTGCCGCTGCCAAGGTTTCGCGATGCACACCCTCAATCATATTTACAGAGAGCTTGTCTATAGCTGCCGGGACTGTCCCTGCTCCTTGCGCAAAGCTCATTGTAGGTGTTGGTGAATATGTTCACAGAGACTGATGACTTGTAAACACAGGGTGAGTGATGCTTTAACCGGTTTATGGGGGTTTCAGGCCTTTCAACCTCCTTCCATAGGCAAGGGTCTGCATACGCATCAGTGTTTAAATGCAATCTAATGAAGAGGATATAGAGGAAGTACCTGAGCCTAAACCCGGCCAATTAAAATCCTGGATGCCAGTACACTCTAAGCCTGTGTTATAATGTGTCATAAACGCTGATGATTCCAGATGCTTCTATATGGGGGTGGACTGCAGTGCCAGAGACCTGCTGTGTTATTCGAGACAGGCATGCTCGGTGGCGGTTGTTTTGTGTGCAGCAAAAGTCATTAGTTATCACCATGGTTACGTTGGGTACCTGGCATGCACTTTTCTTCCTCGGTGCGTACAGGGAATTCAAACGGCGAGGCATTGTAGAGAGCTTTTCCATCTATAATCTCAGTAAATCTGCGAAGGGGATCCAAAACACGGGCAAGCTTTAAGGAGAAGGGAGAATTCGCTCTGACACCCGATCAGTCGGCGCTTCAGAAAAAGATCTTCTTCTAAGGCCTTAGCCACTCTGTCTAAACCCAGAGTGAGACTATGATTATATGCATTCAGGAAAATTAAATAGGTCTGTAATTCCTGTGAGGGCAGGATGCTAAAAGACCTAATTTGACAGAACGTGTCTAACTATTCCATAAAAAAAAGAGTTATATAATCATGGTGCGGATTTGATGGGGAATTTACCTGGGTGGGGGCTGCAGCATCCATTTACTCAGTGCTAGGATTATTAGAGTCTCGGAGAGAGAAAAGTACTATTTGATTCAGCATTATGACATGAAACTGCATTTGATTTTGTATTTTCTTAAAGAAACTTTTTTTTTTGGTATTTTGAATTTAAATAAAATGAATGAATGTTTCGCATCATTCATCCTTGATTCATTGTTTAAAAAAACTGAGATTTACACTTAAAATGGAATTAGGGGATTGTCCAGAAGTGATGAGAAAGGAGTAATGTTTGTCTTGTTTTATATAATATGTATTTCTGTAAAAACCACTCAAAATGGAGTGCCACAGATGTTCTACTGACCACAAAAAACTTACATAGTAAGTTACATAGTAAGTGGCTTACATAGTAAACTAAATGGTATGACTGTACATTAATGCTGGTATTTAAATGGACAGCAATATAATTAATTTAAAAATCACATTTTATGGCTCAAAAGATATCAGTGGAGATATTGTCTATAGCACATCATGGGATCAGCAGAGCAGTAAGCTTAATGGGGTAGTAAGCTGTTCACTTGAGAAGATATTGCAGATTTGGTCTGGAGGAGGGCTTGATTTTTAAGGCATTCTTCATAAAACTGTCCATAAAAACAGAGCCACTTCATACAATAAATGTGTTATAGAATTCAGTGGGGAACCATCTGGGCCTGTAGACCTTCCCTTGTTTCCATTGTAGCTTCATTGATTTTATGTACTGTTTAGGGCATTCCGTCTGTTCAGGGCTTACAGTAGAAACATCAGGCTTCTTCAAATGGAACTAATCAGAATGAAATCTTGAGTATGAAAAATTTCATACTCAGATAGTCAGCCACCCAATTGCCATTGCAGGTTCTTCCTGATCCCGGTCATTGTTGCTGTGACACTGGGTGCAGAGCGGGGACACAAGACATCATGGAAGCATTTTAGGCTCTGAACACCTTTCACATCTCTCTGCTGATGATCACTTTATATCGACTTGAAATATCTGAACTGGCTTGTTGCACCCATGAAACAATGGACTTGTCACTGCCACCATTGTTCCCACCATGATCATGCAGGCTCATGGGAAGCAACAGTCAATAAATACAAGACAGTATTCTGACTGTGACATTTACAGGGGCTACTGAAAAACAAAGTTACTCAACTTGAAATAATTGCGCTAAGTGAACTTGCAAGAAAATTTATTATTTTTTTGTCAGTGTCCATGTCAAGCAAGAAAGGTTGATGACAAAGATCTTGAGATCAAAGATTTCTGAACAAATTTTCAGGAATAAAAATGAATATATCTGGTAGATAGCCTGTAAAATCTGAATAATAGCATGGCCATCATTATCTGTAATTGTCCTTGAGATATCAAAATGTATTCTCTATGTTAGTAAGATTCAATTACTGTTATTCATAGCGAAAGTGCTGAGTTTTTGCCATAAAATCTGATTTAAGATACTTAGATGTCTTGTGTGGGAGGCTTAATAACATGAACATTAAAGTATGTGTTTTTTTAAAAGATGAGAATAAATATATTCTTCTTTGAGGTTAGTGTCAAATTAACATAATAAAGCTGTACATAATGCCATTTTGTTGCTTCTGTAGGATGCCTTACATCCTCAGAAGCTGTAGTTGCTGTAGGAATGTCTATGTGCTCCTGATCTGGTCCTGGATGGTCTTCTTGTGCCTATTCCTTAACTGCTTAAACACAAATGTTCCTATGTTCTGCCTTCTATCCAGGTGGAGCTTTTTCATCATTTCTGGTTCACGTCTTCTATGCCATTCATTCATCAAGCACATCTTGTACGGTCTTAGAAGCGTTCGAAAGACTATTTGTAGCCTCATCTGTTTCATTCAAGCGTTTGCCCTTGTAAATTGAAGAAGGGTTGATCAGTGCTACCAATTTCCTACTGGCTGACTTCACCGACCCACTTAGCTTAAGAGAGGGAATCGATTCTTCAGTGCAGCTCGTTGACACTGCAAGCTTTCCCCCCTCCTCATTGGTGAAGTTTCCGTGTCACTTGCCCAATTTTCTAGGCGCCTTCAGTCCTGGGATTTACTCACAAAATGTTAAAATGGCTGAATAAACGAGGCAACTTCTTAAATCTGTCATTTTTATTCAGGACGCAGATGCCTTTATAAGGTTAAAAACATTACAATAGTGGGCAATAGAGGGCGATTTATTTGTCTGGCCAGGATTTTTTTAAGTGCATCCACGTTTCTTTTTTTTCTCCACAAGGCCATTTTCTCCTTGAGCTCCCCAGAAAGGACATGCCTTATTAGAAAGACAGCGAGTGAGCAGTATTTGCCTATGCAGTGAAGCTGAAAACAGCAGAGTCACAGTATTTAAGGCCACTTCGCCCCACCATTTGCCTGAATAATTACCTCCATCACAGCAGCAGCCAACCTCACTATGGCTCCCAAACCCCCCATCATCACCACGGAGAGATTCCACAATGAACCTCATAAAACACCTGTCTCTTAAAGCGGCCAACAACCAGGGGAAAATGGAAATGGGAGAATGGACCATTTGTGACATGTCAGTGTGCGCTAGCTTCAGCTGAACGTCCTGTCAGCAGCAGCCATTAAAGCAGTGGGGATCCTGACCACTCGTGATGGACCAGTGCACACAGATGAGCCTGGAGATTTGGTTGATGCAGACAAGCATCAGGCCCAGGCCGGCTCTACCGCTCAACGTCACTTAGTGGGGGGGGTGGGGGTGGAATATTGAGTTCCAAATCGGTTTCCACTTACACTCGTAAGTGTTGCAAATGCATTGAAAGCCCTGGTGAGGCTTTCTGGGGGTTCTGTAATTTCCACTAAACAAAGCTCAGCTAATCAATTGTCAGCATGAATATTCAATGAGGCAGGAGAGGACAGTCTTGGTGTTGCTTGTGGCAGATTTTATATGCGGTAAAGTTCAGGCCTGGTTCTTGGGACTCGTCCTGCCCAGGCTGTCTGGGTCCAGACAGGGAGAACTGGTTGTATTTTACGCCTGGGTTTTATGTTAATGGAATCACAGGGAAGAAACCAATTGTCCTTAAGGAATGGCGGACTGAAGTGCGCTGTAAATGCCAGCGAATGACAGATCGGAGATATTGCATGGACAAGGAGGAAGGAGCGAGAGCGGGAGAGAGGCAGGCGCTGTCTCTCAAAGAGAAAAGTAATGGTGGAGGGGAAAAAAAAGACTTCTTTCTGGATGAGACATAAAGTATTTTTTGACTGTGCAGTACTGGAAAGGAATGTACAAAAAAAAAACATGAATACAACCCAGCAGTGTTTGCAGTGTTACATTTCCTTTAATTAAAACCAAGATGAACAGACAATAGGAGGTGCGGAGGAGCCAGAGACGTCCTGGGGACATATTATGGCTGCTACCTTCAGTGCTTTTACTACCGTCCACAAAACCCGTTTTTATGCCTCTGCAGTGACATGTACCACTGCTTTTACAGCTGAGTGGTGAAGAAGAGCCCCCAGGCTCCTTTAGCCATGGAGAAATGCTGTGTGTGTGTGTGTGTGTGTGTATGTGTGTAGGTCATTCCTACCCTGCTTTATGAGGTATGAGTGGTTTTTAGCTACTGGGCAGTCGGGTCCTCCCCGTGGTCTGCACGTTCAGAGCGGTTTGATATTATCTTCAAAGCAATACAATGGAGTGTGTTTTTCAAGGAAATGGCATATCGGTGACATTTTAATTATACCTGCCATGGCGCGCCAGCAGACCCTTAGCCATTACTTTGCAACGTGTGCTTTGCGGAAATCGAAAGTGTTGCAATCGTTTTGATTTGTGCAGACGCCACATGGATATTTCTGCATGATGATGACGTTCTGTTTAGCTGGTGCGCCGTGTAGGTGACCGAGGCCTCAGACCGTGGGCTGCCTGCATTGGACAGTGACATTTTATGAAACGTCTGAAGCCAAACATGAAGTCCTTAACAGATGTTCAACGGGTGCTTAATGGCTGCTTAGCCTAATTAGTTCATTATTCATGAACTAATCTATTCCAAACTCAATCTGACATACTGTGATGAGTCCCGCTTAATTGTTGCGCTTCTCTCCTGTTCAGCCTTTCTGCTGTCATCCGGCAAATCAGTAATGTTATGCGTCCCCTCTCCTCACGGGTCCAGGTCTTGTTTTCCGTTCAGAGTCATTATAAGGGGAAAGTAAACTGTTACACCTAACTTTTGTGAAAGAAGGTTTCTCTTAAATTACATGATCTGTGCTAATTGCATAACTGCATATAATTCTGGTTGCTTAAAACCACATTTTTAGCATTCTGCTTTCACAAAAAGAGGAAACAAATGCAGAAGCAAGGCTTTAAAAATGTATTTCTTGTGATGATGTTTCTGGCTGAAACACTTCTTTTTGTGGCTCCTTTCAAATTAATTGGCAAATGTTTCTTGAAATGAGCAAGATTATGCAAAACATCTAAAGCCGTTTGATTGAGGGAAGAAAATCAGATACTTGGACTCGGAGGGCTGAGGTTGCAGATCAATATCATTCTAATCAGCCCCTGATTGGGTGGGGAATGTAGATGGTTTTGGATGACTCACCTCGGTTAGCTTTTTCTGGAGATGCTCTATTATGAACATTTTTGATTTAACTACAAATTTTGATTTGCGGTCTATGAGAGAGGGACACAATTTGCTCCTAAATTGTTCTCTGTAATTGAATGTCCCTGTTCATGCACATTTTTCAGGCCATTTGTCGTGTCACTTATTAAACTGTGTCACTGGTGTTACCTCTATGGTGAGGTGTGCTCCATGAAAATAAGGACAAACTACAAAAAAATTGTCCTGCATATTTTTTTTATTATAAAAGAATATTTTATATAATTCATTGCGTGTTTTGTATGAATGGTTGTGAGATGAGGTGACATTTAAGTCAACATAGCAACAATTAATTGCCAGCAAGTCTAATTTGCATTTTCCTACACCAATGCATTTATTAACAGTAACATCACTACATGTATCTCTAACTTGTAACAAAATGCAATACTATGTTTTTAGCACAATATAAGGTGTACACATTTGTGCATCCATGTTAATTGCATTTTAATAGAATAGTAATGTTAATGTAATAAAGTGAAAAGTGTTTTGTATGGTAGTGTCAATTGTCAATCATGTAACACATTTTCAATAAAAATCTAGTTGTAAATATTCTTTACTTGCAGATTTTTGTAGAGATTTATTTTCCACTGCCCCTTGATTTGGTTTAGGGGTTTCCATCTCATACGACAAAATGTAAATGTGCTCTGAGCTCAATGATTTATTCTTTAGGGTACATGCAGAAATCAAATGTTCTAAAATGCAAACAAGCTGTAAACAAATTGTTTTAGTGAGTTGATGAAATCCCCCTTTGCTATCAGTATGCAGAATGTTAATGAGCAGTAACTAATTTGTGTAATTGGCCAGTAATCCCAGTCCTGAAACACACACAACACATGCTCTTGTATAAAAGGCAAACTGAGAGGGTCAGTAATGAAACAGACAAGGCCTGTAAAATAGCATTGCATTTTTTTAAAAGGTCCACTAAACCTTTGTACCAAAGTGATAAATATACTGTATAGATTTCATTAGCATACACATACTTTACTGAAGTGCCTTTTGATTGAATTGCAGCTTTCTGTCAAGCCAGGAGATGCAATGCAGGCACACAACATTGTGAAACTTTTAATGAACAGGAAGAAACACAGGTACACACAGCTTTACAATTGGTTTAAGACCAATAGGGTAGTGAGGGAGGACTGGTCTAAATGAAGACACACTCATTAACAACACTGAGAAGATACATGTACAAGCTAAGTGCCATGGTGGCCCATGGGCACTGTGGCATCATAGATTAAGTCTTCTTTGGTACTCAACATCCACCATCTGAAGAGACTGAAGATTAAAAAGAGTGAAGAAATCATCAAAAATTGAGACAATATGGGACAACAATGGCATTGGCAAGAACTGGACATCCCTTTGAAATGGATAAAAAAGAAGATGAAAACTGGCCAGAGAGGCTGCCAAGAGACCTATAGCAGGAGATGCAGATGGAGCAGCATGAATTCCAGGCAGGAATTGGTTGCGTGCTACTGTCTCGGCTATGTGGTTGGGAACTCAAGTTCCACAAGGCAGAACTCGAACCCTAACCCTCTCACAAAAAAAGAAAAGAAGAACAGGCCTGACTACAATTGGCAATGATATAATAATACATTATTTCATACATTTATCCATAAATACACAAATACCTACACATTCTTCACACTTCTGTGAGAAAACTGAAGACATTTCTCTTTTCTATACAATAATGACCCCAATCCTACATTGGTCTGATGTATGGAACAGAAGGATGTTGGATAATATATGCGAGAGGGCAGCACAGGAAATAATGGCTATTATTATGCACTAAGAATAATAGCGCCATTACAGTGTTGTCAGTTTAAACATAAAATGAAAATTACAGCTTATGCCAGAACAGAATGAACAGTTTTAAACACTCTATACAGGCAGTCTTGTCCAGTCTTGTCCGGTCTCTTGCTCAGTTGCTCTTTCTTTCTCCCAGTCAGCCATGTCGTCTTTGGCTGTGATGTGTGTAATGAGAATACGGAGCTGCATTGCCAGAACGAGCCTTCAGGGCCTGGATGGAAGACACATAATTTCTTCCATTACAAGTCAGCGTACTCTGCGTGATTCTTAGAGTGTTGTGTGCTTTGTAAATCAAGAGTGGCATCTTAGGGACTCTTTTCAACCCGAGTTTATGAGGACAGCATGTTCGTGGTGGCCTGAAACTGATGCCATGTTCTCTGGGTTTTTTTAATGGGGCTCCGGGGGATAGTCTCGCATCCAAATCGGTCTTCAGATTGATGCTTTTCAAGAAGCGTGTCCCAAATTTACTGTGAAAATATTTCGTTGTTTGTGAGGAAATATTGCAAACATGTTCAGGACCTTGTAGAGACAGGTAAACTAGACCTGACACCCTTTAAACATTGATGTGATAATGATGTCTACTGTTTTTTTTTTCTCCTTTCGTGTGTTACAGAGGCGTGGATTTGTCTTTTGTAAGTCAGCTGTGTATTTTCATGACTTCTGCATCTACTTTAAATTCTTCAGGTGATACCTCTGCTATGAGTGAAGAAGCACCTGTGAGAAATGCCCTTTGCTTTGCTCGACCTCCACATCTGGCAGACTGCGGACTCCAGGCAAGCAGGACCGATCTGAGCTGTTGTCCATGACTCATTGTCAGCAAATGAAGGTGGGTTAAGAATGCTCAAGAGAGGGTGATTTCAGCAACATACAATATTCAGAACGCATCCATTTGCATTTTTTTTCTCTCTTTTGAATGCTTTCTAATTGATATGCATGCTGTTTTTCTGTGGTCTAAAGCAGAAAGTGGTTTAAGAACTAGTTGAAATTAAAGACCAAAGCTCTTCCAAAGATTCACATGCGTTTTTGTAATGATGTTTATGCTCTTGATTCTCATCACAGATGTCATTAGCAGAGGCAATGACCAACAACGATTGCTGCATCAAAATGAATGATTGTACTGGGACAGCCACTGAGGTGAGAAGGACAAAGCTATGGAGAGATTTCATGAGCCAGACACACAGATGTTCTTCCTTTTTCACATGGACGGCATCAAGACATCCCTCACTGTGTCCCTGCATGGGGCATTTGGTTCCCTGATATCCTCATTATTCAGTGCTAGAAGGTCTCCAATAACTAGGACAGACCGAGGCATAGTCTGAACATAGGAGCCGAGGAAAAATGTATAATGCATGTTCTTTCTTATATTTTTTGGACCTTTATACCACAGGATATGGTTGTGAGGGACTTGTCCAGTACCACAGACCTTACGTCACTGTCATAAGATAAAGTTTTGATTGAACATTAGAGCCAATTATCACTGATGCATAATTTATAATTTGTCTTAAAAAAAAAACGCTGCAACCACCTGTTATATTTGACATTGTTTTACAAAGCACTCACTCACACACCACAAGGCACACACATACACCCAACACACTAACACCTACAGACAATTCAGACTCACCAATTTACCAAGAGTTGTCACAGCGGTGCGGAGGGCAGGGAGTGACTCTGGGAAAAAAAACACAGGGATTTAATGACACATGGTACATGGCACGATAACTGAACCGGTACACACGGTACATGGCAGGATAACTGAACCGGTACACTGAATTACTGAACGCACGCAGACTAGAAACATACAAGAACATTTATAACATACTACAGGTGACAACAAGCAGACTAGGCAGACAAAAGACATGGGACACCAGGAAAACCTGGCCTGGAGTGTCAGGTAAGGTTTGGATAATGACAAGAGTACTTCAACAGTGCCTTTGGATGCTGGGAGGAAACCGCAGAACCCGGAGAAAAGCTGCACCAACATGGGGAGAGTATGTAAACCCTATACACACAAGGTACGAGCTGATTTGGCTTAGCCACAAACCCACAGATTTAGTAAATAGTGTTACCTTCTAGGGCATCTGGTCCATTAACACAGTGAAATGAAATTATACATTTTATGACTATATGAACCAACAGTAAAATGTTAAAATGGTAATTATTTCATAATAATTTCAGTTTATTAAATTATTAATAAAGAATATAGATAAAGGATCTGTATTAATAATAAAGGATCTTCTTACATTATCTTATAAAACTGCATTAAACTAAACAGGTTGGACGTGTTTCTGTTATATCTTGTAGCTTCCTACAAGATCTTGAGGCATCTTTTAAATGGAGAAAACAGAGCAGATTCTCTTTTCTCAGAATTGTGTGGAAATGAACTAAGAAACAAATAAGCAAATATTATTTTTCACAAGTGAATGCATTACGCTTCCATATTAAATGAAAAGGTAATTCTACATGTAGATCCACTTTAGTTCTGCTCAGTTGGTGAGAGGTGGTGCATTTTTAAAGTACCATTTTCACATTTTTCCCTGAGATGCCATTTCTGTCAGAAGAGGTTGCGTTCACTGTGAGATTCTCACGTCTCATGCAAGCTTTGCTGTCATCTTTCAGCAGGAAATGTGATTTCTTGACACGTCTGGGTGACACATACATGATCACCTTGTAGGACATCTAGAAGAGCTATTATAGGAGAAAAAGATGGAATGGTTCAGTTTAACATGGGTAAGGTAGGAATTGGTACTTTTTAGCACTGCATAATATGTAAATTTGTGTGCTGGAAAAAAAGCTGCTAAGATGGATTATTTTACATTATATAAATAGTATGTAAAACACTGACTGTATGAACACCACAATACCTTTGATGTTGTACATGGTATATTGAACAGATTTTGGTCCTGAGAGCAACTCCCTCAGCAAGACACTTAACCCTAAGTTGCTCCAGGGGGGACTGTCCCTGTAACTACGATAAATGCTGTAAATGTAAATGGGTTCTACAAAGATCAACACATGCCACAGGTTCATGACTTTAAAGTGAAGTTATTGTCACATGTGATACACAGCAAATTTGTCCTCTGCATTTAACCCATCACCCTTGGTGATGGCCAGACAAGGCCAGACAGGCGCCCGGGGAGCAATGTGTGGGGACGGTGCTTTGCTCAGTGGCACCTTGGCGGATCGGGATTCGAACCGGCAACCTTCTGATTACAGGGGCCGCTTCCTTAACCGCTTGGCCACCACTGACTGGACTGAGATCTGGGGAATTTGGAAGTCAAGCCTGGAACACCAGGCCATGTGGTGTTCCTCTGACCATTCATGAATATTGATGTACAATCCTGCTGAAGGAGGAATTGGTCAGGAACGGGTCTGCAACAGTAAGTAGTTTCAGGTATCTCTGGAGTACTGAAGACCTGACCTTGACAAATCACATGAAGGCTTAGAATTAAGGCCAGACAATAGATGTACAGCCATCATTGGGGACTTAGAAAGTGTGACTTGGTGTGGTGCACAAACTGTTTGGCCTTGGACTGCAGAGCCCTGCAAACAGTGGTGTTCCTAGCTGAGATCCTCTCTGCATGATGTTACCACCAGGCTATGCTGTACCAGAGAAGTAACTGAGGTTCAGCCTGCTAAAATCCAACAAATGCGACTGCAGTCTGACAGGCAAAACCAGACCATCTAACTCCTCAGTATGGACATGGTTCATTACTTTGTTGCATAATGCACTCAGTAGATTTCTTCTTTTTCAGATTTCTTATACTTTATTTTAATTTACACATAATCACATATGTCATCCATGTGATACATCCACATTCGCTAAGTGCTAACAGAAACAGCCCCAGGAGACCTGCTGTTTTGTAAATGCTATGATTCATTCATTCTCACATTTCAATGTAGTCTTTTTCAGAGTCACTCAGATCTTGCTCACAGTTTCTTCTTCCAGTATGTTAACCTCAAGAACTGAATGTTCACTGGCTGTCTAAAATGTCCACGGGTCCACAAGTGTCACTGTAACAAGACATTCACATTTACGGCATTTATCAGACGCTCTTATCCAGAGCACCTTACAATCAGTAGTTACAGGGACAGTCACCCTGGAGACACTTGGGGTTAAGTGCCTTGCTCAGGCAAACAATGGTAGTAAGGAGTACATATCTGGTTCATATGTAGGTGTGTTACCCACTAGGCAACTACCACCCTCACAAGATAATCAATGTTTCCAACTGTAAGTGGTTTTAATGTTATGGCCACTCAGTAGGCTCATATGACAGACAGTTTATGGTTCATATAGCAGAAAAGTCGGCTCCGGACTGATCAAAAATGTTGAGGCTGAAATAATCAGGGACTTAAGTAAACTATGCCATCAAGAAATGACAGTAATGAAGGGGTCATAATGAAATTAATGATTAATGAAGAAGAAAAAAATTTATTTAGAATGAAGGAGAGCTGCGTAGGTTGTGCACTGAAATGTTTTAAACATCATTATATCTCTGACATGGTAAACATCGCTGGTGTGTCCAGCATTTCAGAAATTGAATGGGAGAAGAAAGCTCAATTGAAAACATGTGTACATTTTTGTTTGTGATGTGGTGAACATCTAGTCAGCCTAACAGCTTCATTTGGTACTTTTTAACACCAACATGATTGCAGTTCATTTTTGCTAATTTGAAATCATTATGTCCACTAAAGGCTTGATAGCTACAGTTTAGGGAAAAAGCAGTTCACATCCTTTTCAGCTCGGCATTCAGTGCAGTATGAATTCAAAACGAGAACCTGTCACCATCCTGACATCTCTGGTATTCCATGTTTCCCAGACCGGGGTTTTGTGCGCTCTGTCTTGTGCTCCCTGGTTACCTGAGGGCTTTTATCTGTGATTCCTGGTATAATTGTATCCTTGACATATCTCGTTGTTGTTTTTGTCTTTTTTTTGTGTGTGTGTGTTTGTGTTGAGGTTCCTGTGCCCTGTTTAATTAATCGTGTGTTTGCATCCCAACCTTCTTTACCAACCATGCTTACTGACAGAAGTGTAAGATCTGAAACAAGAGCATCAGAAATTTACCCCACAAATTCACTGGAATTATAGGAAAATTGGGTGCTGTTGCATTAGACCACAGTCAGTTCTGACCTGGCATTTTGATTGGCTGAGAGGACACCTGAGCGTACGAATATCTCATGATAATGTCACTCTGATGCTTCTTTAAATATCATTCCACCTCATTATATTGTTTATGGTTGCATCGTCAAAGATGTTGCTTAGTAACAGTTGGAAATGAATATCATTAAAGAAGCTTAATCTAAAATTTTCCAGCAATGGATTTCTTAATTGTGACAACAGCCATAAATAAATATTAAATTTCTGGACTGTGGTATAACCATGCTAATACACCCAAGATGGTGAAACCTTAGAATTAGTGTGCTGACCAACTTTTGTTGTGTTTTTGGGGGGTAAAATCTGGTGAGATTTAAAACAGCTGCAAAATGCAAAGCACTTAAAGGTTTTATAATATGAAGACCTGACCTTGAATAAGGCCATTCAGGCACAATCATCATTAAGCAATGTTGCAGGAATAAATGTTTACTGGCATGCTGACAGAATTGAAATATTTCAGAATTTATAATTATGTGATATTTGTCATGCTGTAACTGAAACAATGTGTCTTTAATGCAATAGATACCAGGTCAGAAAATATCATAATAAAAACTGTGGATGTGGAGCATGAGGATAAGTTTAAAGAACGCTGCTTTCCGTGTCTCTCCAGTCTGAAGATATCTCTACTGGCACATATTTTGCATCCAAACCATTTCCCATTGTGCGATTAATAGACCAGTGAAGAGTGGCAAAAAAAAAAAACATTTAATTAGAAAAGAAAATCTATTATGCGCTCTTCTGGATAATTTGCTCCAACTGCGAAAACTATTAAGAGTACAGGGATGTGGGGTATGAAGTGTGCTTACCTACAAAGGGAGGCCGTGTTTTAATCAGTTGTTGGATGGAACATGTTCTTTTTTTAACCCCCCCATTTTAAAACATGCTTCACTGGTAAACGCCCACCTTGCTGAATGCGGGGGGGTGTTAGACACTAATCTTCACCAGAGATGGGTCACACAAACGCTGATCTGAATGAGATTATCAGGTGATTAGAATGAGAATGTAGGGTGATTGGTGAGTTTTTTTTTGGTAATTATTATTATTTTGGAAAGAAAGCCGCGTATTGTGGAGTTTTTGAGTAATGAAGACAATTTGCCGGCGAACAGATGGTGGATGTTGATGTTCGCGTTGACAGGTAGCAGGTTGTCAGCACTTGGTGTTGCTATCACACAGAGAACAGCAGCTTTGAGTCTTAATTGGGACCCAGAAGGATTTTGCTTCAGAGCCGGGTGTGGAAAAAGAGCGGCTCAGAGACAGGGGAGCAGGCAGTGCTGGGTATTAAAGAGGAATGCACATCAAAAACACACCAGCTGGTCCAGCGTTTTCCTGAAAAGAGGAAGAAGCTGAGATATGGGAAGGTTTTTTTTTTTCCTCCCCTAAGTGTCATGCGCATAGATAGCCAGAAATTTGTTTGCGGTTGGTGTCGATAAAAATAGATCTCTGTCGTTTATTAATGAATTCCACCAAATCCCGCTCAATCCCACCAGAACCAAACTAATATTTATTCCAGCATATTCTTCACCTCATCAGGATCTTGCTACATACCTGAACACCTCACAGATCTCTCCTTTTTCAACTGCACGAAACTATAACAACCAACTCTCCTTCTTTCCCGCTAATGTACATTCCATCTTTACAGTATCAGACAGATCCGCCCTTAACTATCAACAAGTCCCTAGTAATCTCACGACTGGATTACTGTAACTCCCTTGTAGCTGGTCTACCTCTGACTTCCATCTGGGATCTACAACTAACACAGAACATTTTCAGCCTTCCCAAATTCTCCCACTCCACCACACTGCTACGTTCCCTCCACCGGCTCCCAGTAGCTGCCTGCATCAGATTTAAAATACTGACCTATAAAGTCAAACATGGAGTAGCACCATCCTATCTCACAGCCCTTATTACACCTCACACTGCACCTCGCATCCCTCCACCGCTGAAGGTACGAGGAAGACACTCATGTAGACTCTGAACTTCCCCTTGAGGTCAGAACTTTCAAACGGCACCTTAAGACCTTCCTCTTTAGAAAATAACTTGTATCTAACTAACTTGTAACTTTCTTTATAGTCTGGCTTATGTAAGACAAAGTACAGCAGAGTGAATAAGATGATTGTATTCATGGTTTGAGTCCTAGTGAAACAGAACTGAATACTTTGTTGATGGTAACATGAAAGCACGTTGTAAGTCGCTCTTTATAACGGCGTCTGCCAAACGCTGTGAAATGTAAATTAAATGTAATTTTATTTTTTAGCCATGCATGGCTAATGTTACTTCAAACTGATACCCAAAAAACAAGAGGTTCAGTTTGCAAATGTTAAGAGCCTATTTCTGAATTCCTCCTCAGCCTCTCCCTGAAGGTACCTTGTTGAGGTGGTGCCTGAGAGTGAAGGTCAGGTCTCTTCAGAATGCTTCTGCAGGCACGCTCTCCAGCTCCACTCCACACTGGCCAGTAATGGCTGGGAACAGCCAAGAGGAGCCATTCATCGGCGCCCATCAGCATTCATAGGTCCTCCATTAGATAAACTTGGTCCACCATGGATCCCAGTGAGAGAAGTTTTTTTTTTTTTTTCATATAGAAAAAAAAGTGTTATTCCCCTTTCAATTTAAAGGACCATAGCAAAGAAGGCAGATTGTTGTGCACCCATGGCTCTGAATGGTGCTAATATAAAATGGATTCAAATCTGTTTGGATAATTAGGATAATTAGGATGATGTAGGACAAACATTTAGCAGAAATAAGATGCCTTAATTGGTTCATTTATTTATTTTTTTCATGCTTTGGACCTCTTTCCTGGCTAAGTACAGAAAAGTATCCTATGACCTTATTTTCTGAGGGGAGAAGCACCGTTTCTGTTTGTTTTCTGACCATATGGCTTCATTAGTAGTGTAATGACCCCAGGCCTCTCGAGAGCGTTTTGCTGCCCCCTGTGGCTGTTCATCCACTCTGAGATTAGATGGTCTTTTCCATGCTCCAGTTAATGTATGAAAAAGGCTGCTGTGCACAGTTAAAACCCTTTTGAAATATGGTTTAATTGCATTTTTTTTTTTTTTTGGCTGCATGGGTGATTCAGAGAGAGGCCATCTACATAATGTGAGAGTCAAAATATAGTGTGGTGTCACTATGCTGGTGTGTGTGTGTGTGTTACAATGCTAAAATATGTTTGCACCTTATGGACATGTTTTACTTTAAAAATGAATGTTAATCCCAGGGTGGGATGTGTTATGTCCTCCTTTTTTAGCGCTAGCAGCCTTGGCTCAGCTCCATGCGATTTGTTGTGCTTGTGCTCAGGGGTGGCACCAGAGATTTCTTTTTCTGGAGCTATTGGATTGTTTGACCTTCCAGTGGGGGTGTTCTGAATTTAGCTTCTCCCATTAATGTGCCGCTCACCACAATTTAATTTCTGCTGCAGCAGCCCTGACACATGAGTGCACATGGACGCTCACAATGCAATACTGTGTTAAACATGAGGCAAAAAAAATCTGTGCAAGTCTGTGCAAATATGAGGATGTATATTACAGCTAGCAACAGGTTTGCGAGCATTCCTTTACATACAGTACAGGCCAAAAGTTTGGACACACCTTCTCATTCAATGTGTTTTCTTTATTTTCATGACCATTTACATTGGTAGATTCTCACTGAAGGCATCAAAACTATGAATGAACACATGTGGAGTTATGTACTTAACAAAAAGTGGAGACCTGGCCTCCACGGTCACCGGACCTGAACCCAATCCAGATGGTTTGGGGTGAGCTGGACCGCAGAGTGAAGGCAAAGGGACCAACAAGTGCTAAACACCTCTGGGAACTCCTTCAAGCTTTTCAGGTGACGACCTCTTGAAACTCATCAAGAGAATGCCAAGAGTGTGCAAAGCAGTAATCAGAGCAAAGGGCGGCTATTTTGAAGGAACTAGAATATAAAACATGCTTTCAGCTATTCCACCTTTTTTTTGTAAAGTACATAACATAAGGCAGATACTGGGAGTTTGGTGTTTGTTTTTTATTGCAAATATAGAATCGAGATGGTTCTTGACTATTGTAACTCTCTCCTGGCTGGAGCCTCTGCAGTCACCATAAAACCACTCCAGATGATCCAAAATATGGCAGCCCGTCTCATTTTCAATCAGCCAAAATACACCCATGTTACACCTCTTCTTACCTCCCTCCACTGGCTCCCGGTAGCTGCTCGCATTGAGTTCAAATCCTTGATGCTTGCCTACAGGGCTGTAAATGGAACTGCGCCCTCCTACATCAACACACTACTACCTAGATACACTCCTGCACGCTCTCTCAGATCGGCAAACGAAAGGAGACTAAAAAATTCCTTCTTCACGGGGTCTCCGATTCCAATCATGTCTGTTCTCCGTTGTTGTCCCTGGCTGGTGGAACAACCTGCCCTCCTCCATACGACTAGCCGAGACTATCACCACTTTTAAGAAGCAGGTGAAAACCCTCTTGTTCAAAAAATACTACAGACAAATCTATCACTTACACACGCACATGTGTACACATTGCACAAAACAATACAAAAATGTATAAATACATTATAATTTTTCTTCGTCTAGCACCTAACAATCTCTGAGCATGCTCTTCACTGACAAGTTAGTTTGTAAACTCAATATTCTATAGAAATCGAACGAGAATTGTTGGTGTCTTCCTCTTGTAAGTCGCTTTGGATAAAAGCGTCTGCTAAATAAAGTAAAGTAAAGTAAATAGAAAATGTATGTGGATTTTAGGTTTTACATAATACTGCACAAAATACAAATACAATGCAAACAAAGAAAAGTAAACTTACTTTAAGCTTCTATTCGTGATACTGGCAGTAGCAGAAGCATCCACCTGCACAACAATATTTAGTATTATTTACTGCCAGACCTGTTGGATTCTGGGGAATGATTTTTATTGGACATAAAACTAACATTAAGAAAAATGTTAAGAACATGAATGGATAAACATAAAAACAAGTGATAAAGGTGTGTGTGTTGCATGTTTAAAGTCAAGTGTATATGTAGGTATTATGCCGGCCTGAAAGGTTTGATGGGATTCGGCAGCGTAGTGATCCACGGTGTAGTTGAAATGCCTACACTCACGCACGCTTGTAGCAAACCGCCCGTCCTCAGGAGAGCCCGCTGCGACTCTTAGGTTTGATGGCGCAGATCTGCTTTTGAATAATTAATGAAGTTTTCATGAAGACCAAATTACTTCTCAATTAATCCTCTATTTGCTCGTGAGTATTGCTTCTTCACTGTCCTTCAGAAGAAGTGTGGAAAGATGTTAAGTTTCTGTCCATTTCCTGAACTGTTGGGAAAAACAACAGTTGCTCAACATCTAATAAAGTTCCCTACTGAAACAAATAGCATTATGTGAGCATTTCTGCACCACATATCATCCTGTGTATCATCCTCTAAGGTTGAAACTTTGACCTTGGCCGTGTTTTTCTTTTCTCTGCTTGGTTGATTAATGTTAAAGCAAGAACTCTGAGATTATTTTTCATGTGCCGTTCTGAAGGTGATGAAAAGAGAAACTTATTATACACAATTGCATTCTAAAAGTGGAATTTCAGTCACATTACTTCACAGTTAATCTTGATTGACATTCATTTTAGAACATGCAGCAGTGCTTAAAAATAATATCAAAACAAATGAATATTTCATGTGGTAAAGGATTTATCAGTAATCAAATGAAATGATCTGCACCAAATGCACGTCAGCTTAATTAAATCAGATACCATTTAGATGTCATTTAAAGGTTGCCTTTTATAATGAAGTCATGGGCAAAATCGTCAAATACCGTGTAATTGCTGCAAATGAAGCCCTATGACTTCTTGCAAATTACAGTGGGAAAAGAGCCATCTTCAAAACAGTCGAGATTTTCTTGTGGCCCAGCAAAAATTTTGAAAAGGGCCCTAGTTGAAGTCACAATGGAATAATCACATTTGATCAGCATTTCAAATAGTAAAGGATCATAAAAAGTCATTTGAACAACAAATGCATATTTGTAGCCGAACTGATAAGGACATGGAGGGGGGCTTTAGTTCAGGTTTAATGGTTATAATGGAGGGTTGTGCTGGTGGTTTGTTAGCCCATTGTCTCACCATGCACTGCCCTGTGATTAGTTAGGCAGTGTGTTGACTGCGGTGAGACCCCCCCCACACTCCTTCTGGCTTGGGGGAAGCCCACCACATCATTACAGTGAACTGTTTTGTCACAGAGGTAGACACACTCTCTCATTAGAGCCGCGATTTTTTTTCAACAGTCTCTGCCTCCCTTTCGCTTGCCCGCTACTCTTCCAGCGTGAGCCTGGGACCCTCTGGCCTTGATACCACCCCTGCTGACACCTTGCTGAGAACGACTCTGCTGTATCTTACAGGCCCTTACTCATCTGGACACTCTGCTCCTCCTTAGCCCAGAGATTTAGCTTTTTTTTTTTTTTTTTTGGTAAACTGTGCCTTTTCAGTGGTATTTACGATCCCCACTAGGCATAAAGAGCAGGTGGGGAACGTCTGAACCTGTGAAGGTTCCAAATATAATGATTTGCTCTTTTCTTTCCCTCTTTATATAAAAACACGTCCTTTGTTTCTGCTCTGGATTTGCTGGATCTGGATTGCTCTTCTGCAATGTATTTATTTTTTGTTCTCAGGTGGCTGAACCGTCCTTTACTCAGTCTTCTCTGTCCTGATGAGTGTCTGTCTAGACGTCAAGGAGCCTCTGTGTGTTTCCCTGCTGCCAATTACTGCTGTCATATTACAGGCCACACCGCTTCGTTTGAGGTCCAACATGGATCACCAAGCAGGGGGCTCCATTTTCTCTGTTACCTGTGTGGGGTGGGTCTGTGCCTTGCACTGGGGTGTGTGTGTGTCGGGGGGCGTCGGCTTGGCCGGTCTCCCCACCGAGAGTGACTGCTGGCCTCTGGTGATGGAGTGCGGCTGGCCAGCTGCTGTTTCACGCCAGATTAGCCCTCCTGTGGTCAATTTGCTTTTCCTAATGTCAGTTCCCCTCCGTTCGTCCGGCTGCTGTCGCCTAGCAACGGTGGCTGCAGCCAAGAGGCCCGGCCATGCATGCAGAAAGCATCCACCTGCCGTGGCGGCAGGGCCTGTGTGAACCACGTCCAAATGATCCGTGTGTATGTGTGCAATGAGCGTACTCACTGCTGCGGGCATACAAGGTGTCCGGAATAATTCCCTGGCAGGCAGTCCTCTAGAGCTCATTTCCAAGCTGCAAATGGTCATTTTTATTATTTATATAGGGTTTTTTTGGGCGGTGGGTGGGGTTGGTTGAAAAAGGGCCAATGGGTGCCGACGTTCTTCTGCTCCCTGTCATGGAGTATGTCTTCTCTATATGGACTCCATTGCTGCATATGTTTGGGGTTCAGGTGATACATCTTCCCTGAGAAGTCCGAGTCGCACAGGGCCGCTCGGGGGAGAAGGAGCCGGAGCTGGCTGTGGCTGATTACATTTGCAAGGCATGAGCTGGGAGAAGGTCAGTGAATCTGATATCAGTTTGGTATTGAACACTCACGGCACAGCCTGTGGCAGCTCCTTGAATGCAAAGGAAGTGTTTTGTCTTTGCTAGTGCGGTTAGGAGCGCAAGCATGTCAGCACATAGAATCCGAATCCTAAACTGGGCACTGTCCAATTGATTTAATGCTTGGAGCAGGGTTTGCTGGTCCATAGCCAGTCACGTACAGTGTCTCAAAAGAGCCTGCCTTTGTGTCCCAGCAGCATCTTCATAGGATTCTATATTCTAGCTAATGACTTTATATTTTTGCTAATTATCCCAAAGACAAATGCTATGAACATATTATTCTATAAATGGTAATGATCTTGATTAACTCTTCCAGGTTTGACTTTAATCTGTATTTAAAAATACAAAAGTAGAAAGAATAAAAAACAAACTGATCGGTTAACAGTGCCAGGAAATTCAAGAGGTCACCAAACTTGTCAAGATCACAAGTGCCATGCCTGTCAAAACAAACCGCTGTGCATTTCTGGGTCCTTGTGTAGCCAAATAATAAAAGCTGCTAATAAAACTTGACTGATGAATCATTAAAAAAACTGTCAAAATTTTATAGTCAAAATCATATTTATCAGCCACAAGTATGTGAACACACACCATGCATTTGGTCCAGAAAACAAAAGACATGTACAATAAAGGAAAATATGTAACAACAGTACAAAAAAACAACACTAGTCAAAATCAATGTAGTGACAATAGACAAGATAACACAATGTACACAATGAGCGATAAGATATCATTTGCAAATGTGAAATATATCAGTTTAACTCCAGTTGTGGATTAAAGTTGCACAACATTACAAAAGTGTAATACATTTGTGAAATCAAGTCAGCAATCTTTCAGAAATCTTTCTGAAAGATTGCTTTCAGAAATCTTTCTGCTGTCCAAAGGCATGTGTGTGTATATATGTGTGTGTTTGTCCTGTGCTGGGCTGGTGCCCTGCCCTGGATGAGTCTCCGCCCTGTACCCAGTGTACCAGGATGGGATCTAGCAGTGGTTATGGAAAGTGAGTGGGACCAATGCTGGGTGGTCATGGCTCTTAAATGGTCATACTGTGAGGGAGGTTGAAAGACTAGTCTTGTGCTATACGATAAACAGCAGAAGTTTTATTAATGTCACAATGCATGTAAAACCGCTATGGATGAATGAACGATAAAGCAGAAACGTATGTTGAGTTGAGTCAGCAGAGGTCAAGTTGCCTTTGCGTAACTGGCATCCTAATCTCATTCGATGATGACGTATTGTTACTCTGTGCTAAATTGTGTCATGGCCTACAAGTCAGTAGATGCGCTCATCATACAGTGAAACCCAAGTGTATTAGGTTTATTATTCTATAGAAGTCCTTACTAATTTCACCTTATTGTATACCTACACCTGAATTAAAGCAATTCCAGGAAAATTGTCATGGCCTGGCTGAGCTTCTCCACAACATCTGCCTCCAGCAAGGCTTTAAATAAAACCTTGGTTTTGGTTTAGGATTAGTTGGGGATAAGGGTAACGTACTAATTTACTTAATATTTTTTGTTGATCCTCTCATTATGAGCACCAGTCATTACTTTTGGGCTTTTCTTGCTTTTGTTGAACAAATGGCTACAACTTTAAATTCCTGTGCGTATTAGTTAAAACCTTTTGACGGTTCTAGACACTTGTGTTTTGGTGATTGGATTAAATGAATAAATGGATGATGGTGTGACTGGTCATTTTCAAGTAGTTTAAACCTCCCCAGCGGCGCCCTGCGCCTGTTGGTTTTGCTGATTACGCTGGCTGGTGTCATTGCAGCGGTCAGGACAGGGAAGTTCCTTTCCACAGCGGCACGTTCAATTTGATTCTGATTAACCCTGCAGGCTGGGAGTGGACACTCGTGTGGAAAGGTAATAAATGCTGATTGTAAATACTCTATCAGGAGAGTTGTTCATATCCATTACCACTTCACCCAGTCTTGGCCGTCGCAGGATTGGGAGCGATGCAGCCCTTGCCTCTGTGCTGCCACATCTGGAGAAGTGGGCTTTTGACACGGCCGACCGGTGACACCCAGCAGCACTCACGCACGCTTTAGTGCTCTGAGTGTCTAATTCACACCGCTGCTCGGGCTGGAGGATTTTAAAATGCGTCCTCGACTTTAGTCCACCAACGCCCACGGGTGTAATTAAAAAGCGTGATCAGCTACGTCCGGCCGAATGTTCTGAACGTGTGTTAAAAAAAAAAAAAAAAAAAAACACCTGCGCTGGATAAACAAACCAGCTAGAGGGGATGGAGCAAATGCAGAGGTGCGTCGCTGGGAAGGCGCATGGTTAATTAGACCTGCGGGTGATGGGAGGTGAGGCGCTGTCGACCTGGAAGGGAACTGAAGCGTTCAGTGCAGACAGGAGAGACAGCGGGGTGCACACCAGGTGAGACATGGTGTCTGTCTGGCTGCAGTGTCCCAGCTGGCCTGAGTGCGTGTGCGTGTGTGTGTGTAAGTGAGAGAGAGAGAGAGAGAGAGAGAGCAAGTCAGCTTTCTCATTTATTTCTTTCATCTCTATGTTGCAGTGTTAGTGTATTTTGTGGAGTGTGTGTGTTTGCATTCTTTATTCTTTTATATTATACAATAATAACATAAACCAAGACAAGACAAGACTATTGAGACAAACTGACAATAAATAAGGCAACATGGGAATGAGATAGGTAAGCAAGGGTAATGCATGGGTGTAAATTAGGTCTAGAGTGGTATAATAGAGTGGTAATAAAGTGGTAATAAAATGTTTTTTTGTTTAATATTATGTCATAATCTTAATTGATTTGATGTTTTTGTTACATTAGTCCAAAATACCTATTTCTTTGTCTTCTTTGCTGTGCAAATTGGACAAAGGACATCTTGGGTTGAAAAATAAAATGACTATAAAATTTAATCCAATCATTGTTGTAGCTCAAAATGTGTTTATTTCCAAACGTGTCAAACTAAACCAAAGGAAAATCACTAAAACACATATGTTCAATACCAAATGAACACAGCAGGGAAGTCAGCGGGATAAGGCAAGGAAAAGGTGACAACATTCAAGTTCATCTGACTGGACCATCCACTGGGCATGGATGTATACATGACGCTTTGCTTTATTTTTATTTTTTATTGGTATATGTAATAAATGTGATGTTTTGCAAAACTGAATCTGATATGTGCATTGTGTAATGCTTCATGCAAATGCATGTTCTCGTGCTCTTCTGTTCTCCTCACATCCTCTTCACCTCTCAGACCACGGGCCAAATTAAATCAACAGTGAGAGTGACTGGCTGCTTCTGAATTACAAACAGCCGCCCTGATGATCGACTCCCCTCGGGCACGAGGGCCGAGCTGTCAGAGTCCAAAAGCCGTCCTCAGTACCTGCTAGGCAATCTGATATTTACAGGAGGGTCAGTGTGTTTTATTTAATCATAGCCTGTGGGTGACACTTGGATGTTTTCGCCTGCAGCAACTTTGGACAGCTGATGCCCTGGAATTTGGTGGTCTCCAGCAGGTTCCACATTTATACAGGCTTCTGTTCTCTTTTCAGTGGCGGGCAGGAGTCCAGAGCCAGACCTATGGTAAGGACGCTCGAAATGGCATTGAGTGCTGGTTGACTCTTACACATTCTAACAATCTAACATGCAGATTACGCTCTGAGGGTATTTGAAATATTTACATTAAAGCCAGATAGTGCTGAAGGCCTACACTGCACACACACACACACACACACACACACACACTTTCTTCATTAACCTTGAACTTCTCCCATTATGTCTGCAACGCATCACAGTAGCACTGAATGAAGTAATTATCTCGGCAGCCGTGCTCAGCTATACGCCATGGTACGAGCCGAGAGGGTTATGGCACATTTACATTTCAAGGTTTGTTAAATCTTACCTTTACGACAACTTCTTCAAATGAATGTTCTCTCATATCTCACATGCTGGCCACTCCACCGCCAGAGACCCGGCCTCGCTTTTAAAATGCTTCAGTGGTCGTGGACAATCCCATTACAATGTTGCCAAGTAATCATCTTGCTTTTCCTCGCTTCTTAACACTCCGGCCTCGTGAGCGGGATGACAACAGTGAGCAAGTTCGAGTATCGAGTCTGTGTGTCATGGGCATGCGAAGGGGCTTACTGGAGCTCTGGAAGCCTGCAGTGTTGGACCTTGTTGACTGCGACTGGGAAGCTGGCTTTCCGACCCGCTTGGGTCCAGTGTTGGAATGTTGAGCACAGATTCGGGTGGCCTTTGAATTAGTTTTATTATCTGTGAAACGTGCCACGACTGTCCTCCAGAACAGATGGTGGGAGGCGTTGGGTGCTAACCAGGCGCGAGCCGAGGTGACCCGAAGAAGCTCCCAGCCTCAGCTTTGCACTTGCAGTGCTGGCATGGTTGGACCAGGCTGGAGAGAGAGGATGATTGAAAAAGTGATTGAGGTTAACTGTCACCGTTAGCCAGCAATTAGCACGTTGTTATTCCCAAAATTTCACCTTCACAGCCACCCAAGGCAAACGATTATGATGATATCTGAAGACCTGTCACTCTAACTAAAGACTAACATGACAATTGGGACCTGATTTGGAGGACAGGAGAAGCCTATTCCTCGAATAGCACAACCGGGCCTTGTGGGAGGGGCTGCAGGGTTGGTAGGGAGCGAGGTGCCAGCAGAGGCTTTTAGCGAAGGCCTGGATCAGAGCCACTCCGTCTGTCTCAAAAAAACAAACAGGCAGTGGCGACACCAGCCAGGGCCTACTCTCCCACCCAGTGTCCCCTCTGTCCCGGCTGCCAGGGGAGGATGTGACAAAGATGGTGTAGAAAGGGCCAGTGTGCAATTATTGCAATAAAATTACAATCGCAATTCAATTCCCACCATTAATATAAACCATCACGTGTGCGGGGATTTAAGCATTTGTCCTGTATCATTCATAACTCCTTTACATTACATTAGGGATTAGTTGAAATGATTTCAAATAATGCTGCGGCTTTATCTAATCTGTTTGATTCTACAGCGAACAGTTCATGAAGACTTCTTTCAGAACGCTGTGACCTCAACGGCGATCTGACGTGGCACGTTAGTCACCACGCTCCACAGTCAGCCAGGGCGATTTGGAGGAGAAGAGCTGGACGGAGTGACTCATGTTTTTATACCACAGACTTTGATGGGATTCTTGGCTCATTAAGCCACTAACAACCAGAATAGCAAGGCTGGCTGGATCCCCTCCTAATCTCTGCTGTGTCCCCTTGTCCTTTCATTCAACTTATGTGATCGTGTTCGGTTAAATAATAATCAAAAAAGAAGAAATTAAGTATTTTTGCATTATATGCCTCTTGAAGGACGAGAAGTATAATGAATCGTTCACTTTCAAATTTGGGTTTGTGTCAAGCAAAAGGGCGGAAAAAAAAAGAAATTTAGTGTCATTATTGAACTTCAACCGCGGCGAAAGCTCATTTGGATAATACTTGAGTAGGAATCCAGGGGGCACTATGATCTCACAGATGTCTTCTCTTTCCGTCACCTGGTGGTGCAGGGTCTGACTGACTGGCAGGGGAGGCATAGCAAATGATTTTTGGAAATGGAAAATGCCATGTTCTGTTCAGAGCTGGAAGTGTAAGAAGAATTGCTTCCCTGACATTTATGCTCACTTTATGTGTAGTCATCAGTTCTGATATATTCAGAGTTGAACTGGATTATGGTACAATACAAACTGAATTTCTTCCCTTTCTTCGGCTTAAATGTGCCTTTTATCATAATGACAGCCAACACCAGCACTTCTCAACACCTCATTTTATTGTCCCAACATTCAAAAGTACAAATAATTCAAACACAACAGTTTTATGAAAAAGAAAAACATTTACAGCAATTCTTTTTACTTTGTTTCCAGTTTCAGAAATGATCTAAACTAGCAAGGATAACATGAAGTCATTCATCGCAGTAATTTGATTAATAATAAGCATAAAGGATAGTAAGAATAATAGTAATGATAATAACAATAATCCATAATTCATAAATAAGTAATAACATAAATAGGAGAGACCAGTTAGGTCCAGTGAACATTTTTTCATCTTTTTTTTTTTTAATCTTTAAAGATTTATATAGTTTTCAGATAGTAAACAAACACATTTCAGGAGAAAATGAAAAATGACAAGAGCCTGGTTGCCCACTTGACCTTCCCTCCTACACTACAGGCTGCTGATTTCCTACTGGCAGGTTGCCACAATAAGGCGCTACAGGGGAGAGTGTGAGCCATAGGGTTTGGGTGTAGCCACAATGCACACATATTAAACACACACACACACACGCTTCCTGCAGACGCACTTGCTCAGACACACCGCGGGTTGGATGCGAAGAGATCAAACAACGGAGGAAATTTGTTCACACATCCGAGCAACATTCTACTGGGGTCGTTGCATAATTCAAACTCCCAACAACACTGGGGGTTGAAGAAAGGGGTCCCTGCTGCCGTTTGGCAGACAGACCCATCAAAGTGGTGATGAGGATAAGACATGAGAGAGTAGCACACAAAGAGAGAGAGAGAGAGAGAGAGAGCATACAAGGAGCGGCACGCGGAAGCTGAATGATTATAATTTCTCCCCGAAAAACTCGCCACTGACTTCCGGTCCTTAGCAAAATCAAATTACCCAGCCTAACACTTTCCTTTATAAACAGAATATATCCTGGGAAATATGCTCAATACCTCCAGCGTTCAATACAATCAGTAGCAGTGGATGCAAATGCCTGAAAACAACTGACGATTTCATCATTCCAAAAAATAGCGGACATTTCATGAGTTCACTGATTGGTCCAGTGCATTGGATAGTCCTAAAAAGGGACGTTTGAGTCAGTGAGAGGTTTCAGCGGTGGATGTCAAAATCCATGAGAAACTGAGGACAGTGTTTCTGACCCACATTTTTGCATAAAGTTTTAATCCCAAAGCAACAGTAGTGTATGGAGGGAGGGTGTGAAGTGGCTTCTTTAAAACTACACAAAACTTAGCACAGGTTATATTGAACCAGAACAACTGTTATAACATTCTATTAAGACTAAACTTTATTGAAAAAGATTTAAAGATCTTTGTTTAACAAGACAAGAAAAAAGCAATAGCAAATTTAACTATCAACTAGGTTATGCATAGCGAGTAACTGTTTCTAGTAATAAGGGAAGAGTCTCAGCAACCCTCTTGACATTTTTTTACTTTTTGACTTTTAAATTTTTTTATATTGTAATTTTGATATATTGGTACAAAGCACAAATGTACTAAAAGTTCTCAGTGCACTGGACTAATGGAAGAGCCTCTCCCCTAGTCGATTTGTTCCCATTTAGCTCACAAACGTCCCCCCTCCCTGTACCAGAATCACGCCAAAACACTGACAACGTAACAACGAAATAAATAAATAAATAAATAAATAATCGAGATAAATAAACAATTTAAATAATGAAACAATCAATAAATAATAAATACAGTTATTTTATAAGCTTTTGTTCGGTTTCTTTTGCCGCGCCAGTAAACTAAAGTTGAATCCAATTTTTTTAAAACTTTTTTTTCACAAGCGACATGACAACATATTAAACAGGATTCCTCACGAGTTTTCTAAGTAACTGAACCATCACTTTATAAAGTTGTCATATGAAAAAGGACAAGCTCAAACAAAAAACAGTGACAACTCATATATATATATAGATATCGTAAAACAAAATTAGACTATATATTTTTCTATTTGTACACAACAAATAAAGACACAGTTGTAATAGATCCTTTAAGGAAACGAATACCTAGACTAACAAAACTAGCTAATTATTATTGAATTTTGACAAACGCATCACACTCAGCAATTAACCTATAAGTCAGCAAGCCAAAGAAAACTCGTTAAGTGATTCTTACAAAGGCCCAAATTCAGTCATCTGGTGTGTTTTTTTTCGGCAAGGAATAATCAAACCAGATGGGGGGCCAACAATAAAAACGGAAAAAACAGCAGCTTAATTTAATGCCAACATCAAAGATTTTTTTTCCTCTAAACAACACATTGAACAACAAACTTGGATATTTAAGATATGTGAATCATGTAATATAGCACCTACGGTTGATCACTAAAGGAAGTACATTTTAATGTGTGACCAAATCAGAGCAGACAAACTCATAATTATGCGTGTTCTCTAAATGGATATACGTGTGGATATAGTTATTACTGATATCGCGCAGACGGATGCTGGAAAGAAAACGAACGGACAATGTATCTCCTTGCTTTGGGCTCTGGCCTGTGAGGACAGTGAGGTCAGGAAAGGACCCCTCCCCTCTTCCTGTTAGGTATCGCGGTGGAATAATTACATGCTATGAAAAATTACGAAGGTCACCTGCCAGAATTTGTTTCCCTTTTGTTTAAAACCTTCTGTCTACAAAACCAATCGCCAATCCGGTCCTCCCGAAAAACAAACAACCTTTGATCCTAAAAAGTTTACCACAGCAACATACAAGACAAGGTGGCAGCCCCACCCCTCCCCCCGCCCCTGATTAGCCAGTCAAAATATTTTTCTCTTTTTTTCAAATCCAGATTCTTGTAAAAATTCTTCAATAATTATTATTTTTATCATTTATAAAAATAGATTTTCTTCTCTTTATTTTTTATTATCTTCTAAACGCATTTTCAAGCAAAGAGATCTTCTCTTTGGCAACAGTGTATATATTTTTAATCACTTAACGTGTCATCAGGAAAGCTACACCATCCCTTCCCTCTCCCCTTCTCCCATACCCCTGTGAGGAAATGTGTTTTGTCGTTTGCAATACAAAACAAAAAATGTTAGAAATTTTTTTATTTTTCTGCACTAGAGAAAAGAATGGATGGCATCATCCCATCAAATTGAATTGGGGGGAGGGGGGTTAAATATACACTGAAAAATGAATGAATGATAAGTTATTTTAAAAAGAGCCCCCCCTGCAGGTAGGGAGGAATAATTATACCGACAGTGGAATCCGGATTAAAAAAGAAAATCCTGAATCGAGTATAAGAAAGTTAAATCTAAGAAAGGACATTCTCATATTTTGAAATAAGGGGGGGAGAGGGGAACTGGTTTTGCTACTGTTTTAAAGAGAAGAGGGAAAAGAAAACAACAAAGAAACGAACAACCACAAGAACTCAAAGAATATACAACAGGATTCCTGCATAAACGCAGGCTTTCCAAATCACCAAATATTTATCCTTTTTATGTTTGTAATACTTAGGCAACATTGGCTTATAGGTCCAAAGTTATATTATAAGCCATATCCAGTTCATTTTTGTTGGTTGGTTTGCTATGTTCCTGTTTGGAGTTGCTGTTTTGGGCGCCTGTAGAGTGTGAGTGGTAGTGAA
Organism: Denticeps clupeoides; assembly: GCF_900700375.1. NCBI lineage: Eukaryota > Metazoa > Chordata > Actinopteri > Clupeiformes > Denticipitidae > Denticeps > Denticeps clupeoides. Next base: position 15,427,657 of record NC_041719.1, on the reverse strand, counting down.
AGGGGGTTTTGAGTGTGGATGGGGGGGCGGGTTGGAACGATTCAGGACTTGTGGGTCTTGTTGGTCTTAAAGGAGACTTGCAAGACACGGTCGCCCAGCCGGTAGCCGTTGAGACTGGCGATGGCCATTGCTGCTTCATCGTAGTTCGTCATGGTGACGAAACCGAAGCCCTTGCACTTGTTGGTGTTGAAGTCGCGGATGACCTTCACGTTGTTGACTGCGCCGAAGGGCCCAAACAGCTGCCACAGCACGCTCTCATCGGAATCTGGGGACAGGTTGTAGACAAAGATACACCAGCCTGTGCCTGTGTGGCCCGGGATGTTCATTCCCACGAGACTTGTCATGCTATCGATGGTAATAGGAGAAAACCTGTGAAACAGAGAGAGGAGAGAAGCAGAAAGAGGAGGAGGATTGAGTGAGTGAAAGAGAGAGAGAAAGAAAGAGAGAGAGAGAGAGAAAAAAAACTTATTTAAAAAGTAAACTTTGTCGTTGTTGTTGTGGTTGGATTTAAACCCACACTGTGCTGCTGATAGTTAGGCAGAATAGTCAACATTATAACTCAATGGTAATCTCTGTCTGTCAAACCTGATGCAGACCCACATCTGGCTTCAGCATACAAAGTAAATAAATAAATAAACAAATAATAGTAAACAACAACAAACAAAACAACACAACAGAATTGCAGTAGGCAGCGGAGCGTGCTCGAACTCGTCGTGAATGATGCGAGTATCTCGCTGGTTGCAGCGCAGGAGCTGGCAGTCTTTGTTGAGCGTGTCTGAGAACTGGCTGCAGTGCCGCTTTTTTGACATTTCATCAGAGAAAGGAAGCATCTTGTGCTGCGGGAGGACATGATTTTTGATTTGTTTTTGTTATCTTAGAAGCACATATCCTAGTAAAATTAACAATGAATCTCTTAAATGAACAAGCAAGCGCTACTCTACCAGAGATGCGGCTAAGAGTCAGACTTGAGACTAATATTTTGAGTTTGATTTGAATTTCTTCTGACTGGTTATGACAATAAATCAAGACTGAGGCCCAATTATGCCAAGAATTGTCAATATTTATCAGTAATATTAGCAAACAAATTACCCTTGTACCCTTAATTGTCCATGCTATAATGGTTTGTCTGTATGCAAATGTCATACAAGGAATCCCCACTAGGTCGCTGAGATATCAATTATATCAATGTCCTCATGTTATATGAAAGCTGTCATTACTGACTACATTCAACCAAATGAATGAATATTTAGCATTTGATTAATGGGTATATATTTCATGTAATTGTTTACTTAAAATTTGCCAGTGTACTACACTGTCTCTGTATGTGTGTCACAAATCAGTAGATAAAACCATCCAAGTTGAGTCATGTACTTTGCATCTTGAAGCAATGCGACTCCACGACTTCAGTTCCAGCAACAGCATCAGCTATTTAATGGAAAAACATCTAAAAGGTGATGTCCTGTTCATTTACATTAATCTCTGTCCCCTAGAACAGCGTGCTGCTGTAATTTGTTTAACCGGTTGGGTTTAACGGATGTCAACACACTGCTGTTTGATGTGTGACTGCTACATGCGCATGAGCAGCCCCTTTCTTCCGGAGCGCATCCATTGGGGTCCAAATTGCAGTAGCTCGCAGAATTAATGCAGGGACACATACAAGGTTTAGTTTGCAACTTAGTAAATCGGCTCTTATTTCTGCTGCATGTTTCTCTCTCTCTCTCTCCTCCCTCCCTTTTCAGCAATACAGAGATTTGAATGCTCAGCTGACTTCACTTAATAGCCTTTCCGCTTAAAGGAAATTTCCACTTTAAATAAAAGGTGAATTGGATAAAAGGTTCATTTCTTATGCCACCTCTCCAGGAACGACTATAAGCATTACTGCGTGTGCTTTTAATTGAGATTTCCGCTTTGCTGCAGATGTCTAGGAGAAGCTGTTTCTCTCTCTTTCTCTCTCTCTCTCTGTGTGTGTGTGTGTGTGTGTAGATGATAGGGTTGGGGAATAACAAATTAAACTTTCTTTTTGTGTAGCATAAGGAATAAAGTGTGTACCACCCACTAAAGGCACAGACATTCTCTCTGCAGTTTGTGGGTGTGTGTGAGTGTGTGTGTGTGTGTGTCTCGGTGATCGATAGCTCTGCATGGGCTGCATGGCTGGCCAGCTCCTCTTGCTTTGCCAAGAATTACTCAGACTCTTCATCTGTACTTTAGTCTGTGCTACAGCTTTTATATCTTGGCAAAGTTACCATGGGTTTTCATTTTTTTTTATGTCCCTATGATTAATGTGTCATTATATAAACTGTAGAGGTTATGGCAAATCTGTTTATCTGCAGCCTGGTCCACCTACTCAGGTGTAATGAATTTTTGGCACTTTAATTAGTTCCCGAAAGATGTGCCCATTTAAAAAAGTAAAAAAAAAAAAAATTAAAGGAAAACTTAATCTACATGCCAAATGTTCATCTGGTTCAAAGAACATAAGGGTGATTGCCACTCTGGCTAAAGTGGCCACCGAGGAGCCGGCTGTCTGGAAGGGCAGGACCAGCCTGTTCTTCTGCAGAGTACCGGCTGAGCAAGGAGTTGCATAGCAACAAGCAAGCTGGCCTGCAACAACGCTGGCCTCCCAGAGTGCCCACCTCCCCGAGAATGTGCTCGGCTCTTCAACAGCCTGACTCTACACTCACCTTTGTTCATTAATTACCTTCAACAACGTGCTTAGCAAGCATGGAGCCCCTTCGGAAAGAAGCCGGCACTTGCCGCCATTTCTGCATTCGTTAAATCGTCGTGTTAATACAAAGGACGGCAAGCTAACAATACAAGGACAATAATCGCTGCTCCTAGTCTTGGAATTGTTTTGAAAGGTATGTCAGGGCTGCCGTTCTCTCTCTGGTGTTTAGGCAGAATTGTGTTATTGTTCTGTATGTGTTTGAATCACCCCGTGACTGGATAATTTGTGTTTTTGTGCGCCGTCTGTCAGGCTGCGGTGAACAAATTAGCTGACGAGAGACACTGAGGGAGAGCTGACTGCTCGCGAGATGGTCCCATGCATCATTCTGTCAAGGAGCCGTTAGGGGAACCTTCACATACAGGACAGGTGAGAAGGTGACGGAAAAACCATCACCTATTGTATGGTTTTAACCACATCATTGTCACCAGAAAACCAGAAAAAGGGCTATGCACACATCCAGCTGCCTGATTCATCTTGACATCTTTTCAATTCACTGGAGTGTGTGTCAAGACATCAAAATGATAAAATACAAAAAAAAATAAAGTAAATTACAGTAACAATAAAAATATAAACCTATAAAATGTCATTAAGCTTGACTGACATCTGAAAACACTACTGACATAATGTAACACCCAACAGCAGCAAAAGTCCAAATAAGGTACAAGCAGAAAATGTGGTGATCATAGCCTACACCATAATGCCTGCAGTGAAAGGGATATTTCCTGCAGGGATCCAGGTCTCTCAAGCTCCTAGCCTCTGGCCCTGTGTATATGTGTCAGGTATACTGTTCTAAATGATTGATAAGGACATATTTAGATGCATTGTTCAGAAAACTCTTTATGGATGCATTACTGGGCAAGAGCGTGAGCTGTTGGTAAGAGGCTGAGATTGAGAACCTGAATCCAATGGGTTAAAAATACACACCCTGAAAAAAACCCACAACTACACACAAAAAAAGCAAAGTTTCACACAAAAAAATTATATATCAAAGGAATACAAAACAATCTGCAGTCCTTCAAGTAATCAAACAATGCACATCCAAAATCTGAACGTAAAAAGTTCCATACGAGAAAAAAGGAAGCAGTTTTTTTTCTTTTTCTGTTTCCAACTGGTGGTTGGTGGTGATAAACTAACAAAATGGAATAAAGGGAGAAGGAGGACAGGAAAAACAAAACAAAACTCAAGGAGGAAAAAAATCTCAAACTCAATCAAATGCATGTGACTTTCAGAAAAAAAAATGGGGAAAAAAGGATAGAAAAATCATTTAATCAACATGGACATCTGGCATTCGGTGAAGTTTTAATTACCTCTTTACGCCATAGGCCATATTAAGCAAATTGTCCAGCCTGCAAAGAGAAGGAGGGTTCTGGGGTTAATGCCAGGCAGATGGTCGACTCACTCAGTGGAACTAATGCTACGTCCCTGCCTCACTCAAGGAAGCAACCCGTCCAGCAATGAGCCATTACACTGGGAAGCCCCGGCAGACTGGCCAGAGAGCCATTCACACAGCAACAAAAACAGCAGGCTAGCGATGGCGCTATCACAGAGCCCCACTCCGCCACCCACGCGGCCCTCCGGCGTCCTGGACGCCTCCTCGTTTTATCAGGCTGCTGGGCTCCGTGGAGCTACGCTAGCTTCTAATCTGGGCTTCTGACTTCTGCTACAGGATATTCGTTTTATTATATCATGTAGGGGGGGTTGCAAAACTAATACATAGTTTTCTTAAAACTGTTTTAAGGCAAAAATAATAAAATAATGTGGATTAACAGAATATGGATGATATTCCATATTCACCACTGTGTTATGATTTTATGGCAATACGAGAAAAAAGGAAGCATAATAAAAATCCAAAATATAAATGATAACTTTGCAGAGAGGGCTGTAAGTGTAATGGCTTTTGTAATAGTAGGAGATGATGGACAATTTGAAGAGGAGATGATAAAAGAGGAATTCAATAACAAACAGAACTATATTGTGCATATGCAAAATTTGGACTCTTGAACATTTTGTATGTAGCTTTCCATCGGAAAAGAAGAAATGGTGCTGTCATTTCCGGAGGAACTGGCTGTTTGTCAGTGGCAGACTAATAGCGACACTGACCCAGTGGTCCAGGAAGAGCAGCCAGCTGCATTAAGCCAGATCAGGGATGGATCCAGTCTGCTTGGCCACTCAATGACCTTCATTTCTCACCAGGCTCTGCGCTGTCTCCTGTCCTATTAAGTCCTCTCAAGACAGCAGGAGTGCGTTTTGAAATGTATAATTTTTGGAATTTAAAAAATGTCCTCACACTCACACATGCACGCACACACATTCAATATGCTGCTGGCCTGTAATTGGTGAAGTTGTGGGAAGCATGGGGTGGGGAGGGAAGAAAATTAAAATAAAAGCCAAAGCAGGGGAGGGGAGGGGGAAACATCTTTTAAGGTACCAATTACCCAATTACGTGGGCCGGGAGCGAGCAGGTCTGCTCTGTGGGTGAAGCGGGGAGTTGGCCCAGCGGAGCTGTTTCAGACAGCTGCTCCGCAGACATCTGCAGGCCTGCCTGCAACCTGCCAGGCCCCCACTTCAGCTTTTCACACCACTCATGCCGCCTCCCGTACACAATAGCACCTTTGTGATGTCTCTGAACGCATGTAAATGGGAGACATCTCTTTTTAGCTGCCTAATGAAAATGCTTCCTGCTTCACATGTAACGGGGATAATTTGCTAATTGCAAGGTGATCGGGGGATTGTTAGGCATGTGATGTCACGGCTAATGCCTGTTTTCTTAATAGATGACTGGTTCTGAAAGGAATAAGATTAAAGGCCAGCAGGTCATGGATCGACTGTGAAGCAGGAACAGGAGCTGTTAAGGGCCCTTTTATCCACCGCTTTTCACTAGTGAAGGGCTGCCTCATATTTCAAATAGCCTTCTTCAGGAGGTAAGAGCTACACTGCTTTCAAAGACTCAGGTAAGGCTCCTTCACTGTTGGCGAGAGCCAGAAAAAAATGGACTTTATAACTTTCTGAGTCTCCAAGCTGAACTTCTGGACCATTTTTATGTTCATGCCAGTGAGGCTCAAAGGGCTGAGACTTCAACTGTAGTGAGAATACAAGTAGTGAGAAATTTTCTGAATAATATTGAAAGAATCAATACTTCAAAATTAAAAAAACATAAATCCAAATTCCAAATTCCTTTATATTGTGCTTCAATGACAACATCAACTGAGCTGCATGAACTCCTACTTTTTTATGATGTTGACCTATATTTTACCAGTCATTCATTTCCCCAAATTAATTGGAATTTCTAATTTTAGAAAAATTGGTCTCAAGACTTTGGACCTCACTGTGTTTAGGCTCAGATATTGTGCATAAGAATAGCCATAGAATAGAATTACTATGGTAGATTTGTAATGTATGGATGATGGTGAGATGTTAGAATGAGGAAATGTATTAATGAAGACAATGAAAACGACAGAACCCCACTGTCTCTTGTAAAACAGTAGCCTAATGTTCAATGTTTATATCTCTTTTTTGAGGGGAGTTCAAATTGACTTGGGAAACACAGATGGATATTTTCCATTCTTTCCCACAGCCCCACTTCATAATGGCTCAAAAAAGTGGCTGAGAGTTTCAAAATAGAAACAAGATGCCCAGCTACCATGCTCAATTCTATACTTATTTGCTTGTTTTTGTTAACCCCCCCCACCCCCCATTTACTTTGCTCCTCCACTGTCAACTCACAAGCTACAGACCTGGCATCCCAGCAGCTGCAGTTGGAGCATTTACCTGAACCTCTGAGCCTGGTGGTGGAGGGGGCCGGGGTATCGGCGGTTGGGGGACTGGTAGAGCTGAGACAGCAGGGCCTGGCTGGTCTTCTGGCTGGGATTGTTGGCGAACTTGACGGTGATTGGCTCGGCTGCGCCGGAGGGCTTCTGTCCGTTCAGCCCTTTAATGGCCTCCTCTGCCTCTATCCTC